>NC_045552.1:3254631-3292131 GCF_009769535.1 Thamnophis elegans
AGGAAAGAAGGACCAAGGGTGACATCATAGCATCACTCCGATATTTGAGGGGTTGCCCCAAAGAAGAGGGGGGTCAGCCTGTTCTCCGAAAACCCCGAAAAGGCAGAAGAAGCAACAGAAACTCATCAAGGAGAGAATCAACCTGGAACTAAGGAGAAAATTTCCCGGCAGTGGGAAGAATTAATCAATGGAACTACTTGCCACCAGAAGCGGTGGGTGCTGTATCCCTGGAGGTTTTGAAGGAGAGATTAGACAGCCATTTGTCTGAAATGGCGAAGGGTTTCCCTGCTTGAGCATGGGGTTGGACTAGAAGACCTCCAAGGTCCTCTCCAACTCCGTAACTCTGCTTCTGTACCATTTCGGATGAATGGCGGGCCTATCCCTCCGGTGTTGCAGCACCCACAATCTCTGGAGGCAGGTAGTCCCACCGGTTCATTGTTCTCATGGTTAGGAAGTTTCCCCCTTAATTCCAGGTTCCTGCTTCTTCTTCTTCTTCTTGATCTGTTTCCATCCGTTGCCTTCTTCTTCTGCCTTCAGCTGTTTTGGAGAAAACCGGTTGACCCTTTCTTCTCCGTGCCAGAGGTGGTCCTCTATTTATGACCCCTCCCCTTGAGCTGAAAAAATTCCGCTGCTAAGTGAGACATCGGTTAAGTGAGTTGTGCCCCGTTTTCCTGCGACCTGTCTTGTCGCAGTCGTAAAACGAATCACTGCCATTGTTCGGCTAGCAACAGGGTTATTGAGTTAATTTCCCTTTGACTTTTGCTCGTCATAAGTTGCAAACGTTTTATTGGCTGGATTGCTGAACCAAACTTAGAAGCTACATTTCCCAAGCAAACCACATTTAATTAGTTTTAAATCTGTTTTTTTTAACTTGTGTAGTTCTTCAGGGAGGCAGGTCTTAATGTAAACCATATAGTAAGCTACATTTTGCAACCTGAGAATCTTATGTGAATTCGATAAGAAAATTGAACACGTTTTTGTGTGAAGTTGCTCATTGTATAGAATGTGAAGGATGCGTGTTTGTGTTTTAATTTTGTGATTATAATGTACACTGGCATTTAATGTCGTTGTACAAGGTGCAGTGGCAATAAACTAAACTAAACTAATTAAGGGGATATCTGGAAAAAATACATTATTTTTGATCTTTAACGCTTATCAGAAGAATCTTCCTTTCAGGCCCCTTGTGAATATATTTGCATCTTTTATTCATATTTCATTTGGCGTGGGGGGGGGTGTGTTTAACCCACTTTAACGTCAAAGAAACTTAATTTTAATCTGTTTGCAACCCAAGTTAAGACAAATTTGGAAAAAGTCGCAATCCGGTAGACTCACGTCATAGATAGGATTCTCCGCATGGAAGGAGGGGAATTTACCCGAGTTAAATCAGCAGATATTCCACGCGCTCTGATACAAAATGTATTTATTTAGGTGATCTGAAGTTTATCGACAAGAGCAAGCTAGCAAGAATGCCGTTAATGGATGCTGGGGGAAAAATTCTGATCAACTGGTGTTTTTTAACACAACATACTAACTACAAAGACAATTGTTGAGGAGGAAAGAGAGAACGCAGCCAATGTTTCTTAGGAGAGGACATGCAAACAAATGTATTGAGAAATTTTATTTATTTCAACATATGAAGCCACAGACTTCCTTGTAGATTTCAATCCATCCTATAAAAGCAACGATTGAAGGCAGGGCTGACCCCAAATCTGGGTAAATTACCCCAAATTGGCTTAAAAAAAGTTTTGTCCCCCACCCACCCTCTGGGCTCAAACCCATTACTCCATCCCAGCAGAGATGCGTTGGAAGAAATGTCCTTCTGGGTTCAGCTCCGAGTGGGGAAAAAGAGACTGGAAACATGGAGGCTGCTTGGAAAGATGGTTTTAATGGTGGACAGGACCACATGGCTCCTGAACAGAAAAGGGGGATCAGATGCTTCCAGATGTTGGGTGAAGAAGAAAAGAGAGGGAGATGCCAAAAGTTCCTGGTTTTATGCCCTCTCTGGGGTTCGAACCTGAGTTTCTGTTCTGACTGGTTATCAGGCTCCCATGGGTTCAATTCTCTAGGCTGTGTTTTGAATCCACTTTTGGTTAAGCATCACTTCTTCCCAGGTGCCCCGTGGTGAGATGGATAAAGGGCTAATGCTATCATGCCTTAATCCCATCAGCCTGGAGCTGAAAGGGGGAGATCTTTGTTATGCAGAATAAACTGCCCCAGGCCTTTTAATCACCCATTGACAAAGGCGGGGGGGGGGGGGCTATTAAGAGTGAGTCTGCTTCCTGCCTAAAAACATGTTTCTCCATTTCTGATCCAGGGAAATATAATATCCTGCCTTTTCAAGGATATTTCATTTTCCTAGGAAAGGGGTGGATTTTAACTTCCTACAATATGAAGCCACGGACTTCCTTGTAGATTTCACTCAGTGCTACCACAGCGTCCTATAAAAGCAACGATTGAAGGCAGGGCTGGCCCCAAATCTGGGTAAATTACCCCAAATTGGGTTTTTAAAAAAGGGTGTTTTTCCCCCCTTTGGGCTCAAACCCATTACTCAATCACAGCAGTTTTGAAACTGACCCCCCGCCCCGCCATCTCTGAAAGTTTTCAAGAGGTTGGACAGCCAATTGTCCAGAATGAAACAGGATCTGAGAAGGGGGTTGGTCTAGAAGACCTCCCAGGTCCCTTCCAACTTCCTATTATTCTCTGTGATCTAATCTACAATTTTGGGGGGTGGGGTATGAAAGGCTTCCCGATAAGGCGGAAAACAAATGGGAAAACTCTACTTTTCATGCTAAGCAATCCTTTTAGCATGCAGAGTTAAAGTCATGCAGATAAGATGCTTTTTTGTCCTGGGAGGATTTTGCAAAGAATTCCGCCCCCCTCCCCATTGTACAAACTTGGCACTTGGAAGTTGAGGCTTAGGCCATTCGCAGACCCCCCCCCCCCCAGGGCCTCCTGAGGGCCAGGATCAGCCCCACCCCACTGGCTGGGCAGGTTAGCCTCCAGCTCAGCTATTTGCCCCGGGCCAAAAGCAACACCCCCCCCAACAACACTGCAAATTTGAATTGCAATCATCTGTTCCCTTCCTAAGAACCAGCCCTTTTCAAGCTCATGGATTTTAAACACCCCCCCACCCCCAATAGACTTCAACTCCCAGAGTTCCCCCCTACACCCTTCTTGTTGTCAGTTGCAAGTGGCGTCCGGCCCATCGCAACTTAATGGACCACGTTCCTCCAGGTCTTCCTGTCCTCTACCATCCTCTGGAGTCCATTGAAGCTCACGCCTACTGCTTCAGTGACTCCATCCAGCCTTCTCCTTCTCTATCGTCCCCTTCTTCTTCTTCTGCCCTCCATTGTTCCCAGCATGAGGCTCTTCTCCAGAGAGTCCTTCCTTCTCATCAGGTGGCAAAAGTACTTGAGATAGGTAGGTAGGTAGGTAAGTAGGTAGATAGGTAGGTAGATAAGAGAGAGAGGGAGAGAGGGAGATGCTGTGAGTTGCGAAGTCGTGTTCAACCCATTGCAATCCCATGGACAACATTCCTCCAGGCCTTTCTGTCCTCTACCATCCTCTGGAGTCCATTGAAGCTCACACCGACTGCTTCAGTGACTCCATCCAGTCACCTCCTTCTCTGTCGTCCCCTTCTTCTGCCCTCCATCGTTCCCAGCATGAGGCTCTTCTCCAGGGAGTCCTTCTTCCTTCTCATTAGGTGGCCAAAGTCTTTGAGTTTCCTCTTCAGGATCTGGCCTTCTAAAGAGCAGTCAGGGTGGATCTCCTCTAGGACTGACCGGTTGGATGGCCTTGCCGTCCTTCTTCTTTTGCCCTCCATCATTAACAGCATGAGGCTCTTCTCCAGGGAGTCCTTCTTCCTTCTCCTTAGGTGGCCAAAGTACTTGAGTTTCCTCTTCAGGATCTGGCCTTCTAAAGAGCAGTCAGGGTTGATCTCCTCTAGCACTGACCGGTTGGATGGCCTTGCAGTCCAAGGGACTCGCAGGCTAAGCCCTAAACCAGGGTTTGCATGCCACAGAGGCCATCTGCCTACAGGATCAGGCCCCTGGTGGGTGCAGGGAAATTTAATCCCTGCTTCCCAGTTTGGAAATACCTGGCTCTGAGCCGAAGGAGATCTTTTGGTTGTCCCAGCCCCACGCCCGATTGCCTTACGCGGGCCCTGTCATGGGGCAGCCAGTCCCTTGCAAGGGGGCTGCCGTGTGGAGGTTCTACAAGAGGCTTTCACTTCAGAAAACCCTCTACAATTCAGGGGAGAGGAGGAGGAGAGAGGGAAGCAGAGGTGAGGAAAAGAGAAGGAGAGAGAGAAGGAGCTGAAAGGGGAGAGAGAGAAGGAGAGAGGGAAGGAGAGAAGAGGGATGGTGGAGGGAAGGAAGGAGGTAGGGAAGAGGAAGAGAGGGGATAAAAGAGAGGGAAGTAGAGGTGAGGAAAAGAGAAGGAGAGAGAGAAGGAGCTGAAAGGGGAGAGAGAGAAGGAGAGAGGGAAGTAGAGAAGAGAGGGATGGTAGAGGGAAGGAAGGAGGTAGGGAAGAGGAAGAGAGGGGATAAAAGAGAAGGAAGCAGAGGTGAGGAAAAGAATAGTAGAGAGAGAAGGAACGGAAAGAGGAGAGAGGGAAGTAGAGAAGAGAAGGATGGTAGAGGGAAGGAAGGAGGTAGGGAAGAGGAAGAGGGGATAAAAGAGAAGGAAGCAGAGGTGAGGAAAAGAATAGTAGAGAGAGAAGGAACGGAAAGAGGAGAGAGGGAAGTAGAGAAGAGAAGGATGGTAGAGGGAAGGAAGGAGGTAGGGAAGAGGAAGAGGGGATAAAAGAGAGGGAAGCAGAGGTGAGGAAAAGAGAAGGAGAGAGAGAAGGAGCTGAAAGGGGAGAGAGAGAAGGAGAGAGGGAAGTAGAGAAAAGAGGGATGGTAGAGGGAAAGAAGGAGGTAGGGAAGAGGAAGAGAGGGGATAGGAGAGAGGGAAGCAGAGGTGAGGAAAAGAATAGTAGAGAGAGAAGGAACGGAAAGAGGAGAGAGAGAGAAGGAGAGACGAAGGGGAAGTAGAGAAGAGAAGGATGGTAGAGGGAAGGAAGGAGGTAGGGAAGAGGGGATAAAAGAGAGGGAAGCAGAGGTGAGGAAAATAGTAGAGAGAGAAGGAACGGAAAGAGGAGAGAGAGGAGGAGAGAAGAAGGGGAAGTAGAGAAGAGAGGGATGGCAGAGGGAAGGAAGGAGGGAAGGTGGAGGAGAGAAGGAGAGGAGGTAGTAGTGCTGTGGAACAGGGTGTAATTCGTATGGTGTATGGAAAGCAGAGGAGCAAATGAGAATTATTGTGGGTGGATGGTGAGAAGAATTAATATAATTTTGGATAACACACAATAGAGTTTGTGCAAAATCAAATTAATCTCTACAGCTGTACAATCAGTAAATTATGCCTAACAAAAATAACTGGGGGGTAAACTTTATCCTTTTTTTAAAGAACATTTTGCATAATCCAATCCCACCATATTTTTATCCAAATTGCTTTAACAATAGAGTTTATTAAGACGTAATGCCATACTTGTGGATACTTAGATGAAAAAAAAAAATTAAATCAAAAACTTTTCCAAATAAGAACAAGAAAAACCCTCTTCAATTCCTCCCCCTTTCGGTGCCAATTCACCGCCAACGCCTTCCTTGGCATCATGTTCTCCTGCCTCAGGGCGCCAGTGAGCACGGCGGCTTCTCTGGGTCGCGGGTCTGAAAAACGGTGAGCGGAGGGGGGGGGGTGTTTCTTTTATCTTAGCCCCTCTCTGATGCTCCCGTATCTAAAGGTCTCTTTTCAGCGGTCTTTGCATAAGCACGGTTAAACGAAGGACCTGATCTCGTGTCTGAGATCTAGGTAGTCCTCCACTTACGACCACAGTGGAGCCAAACATTTCTAGCGCTAGCCCAGACGTTTGCAAAGCCCGCTTCGTCCCGTTTTACGACCTTCTGAAGCGAATCACTTGCCAGGGGTTCAAATTAGTCACACGGTCGTTAAGCGGATCTGGCTTTCCCGCCATGACTTTGCCAGTTGGAAGGTTGCGAAAGGGAGAATCGTGTGACCACACACACACACACACACACACACACACACACACACACACGGGGACGCTGCAACCGTCATAAATACAAGTCAGGGGCCATGCGTCTGAATATTGATCCCAGGACAAAGGAAGAGGCTGCAGCGGCTGTTAAGTGTGAAAAACGGACTTTTCTTCCATCCCAAATCTGGAAATCTTTCAAGACCCCGGGGCTCCTTGAAAAGGTCCAGATTTTCGGCTGCCATTGGATGGATAGAACCATGCTATGCCCTATGGAACTCTCTGCCACATGAAGTGCAATCGCCCTCCCTCATTTTAGCCTCTTGTAACGCCCCAAAGCCCTAGTTAACACCCTACCCCCAAATTCTGCCAGAAGAGTCGACTAAGTCTGATTCAACGACAAATTCTTCTCGTTTCTAATCTGTTCATCGGCTTCGTTTGTCTTGCAGCCAGTGGCCAGTGGAGGTGGCAGCAGAGTCAGACAGTGAGGAGGGTTGGGGAGGAACCTGGGCCAGTCCTGGAGTCTGGGGAAGGCTCGGAAGAGGGCTCTGTGTCGGAGGCAGAGAGGGGGCCAGGGCCGTCTGACAGTTATCAGCTGCCTTCGGAGTCAGACATCAGTGAGGCAGAAGAACAGCTGGAGCCTGTTCCCAGTGTGCGCATGCACAGAGTTGCCAGACGAAGGGAACAACTAAAGAACAGGGCTCGACTTGGGAGTAAGGCCAACAGGTGGACGATGAATGGCCCCTCCCAGAGGGAATAAAAGAGGAGTGACAGGGGAGTGGAGTTTGCAGGAGACAATTAGTTCGCTTCATTGGTTCGTGACTCTCCAAGACTCCTTGCCAAGTTCTGCAGATATCGGCCTGGCAGCTCTCCAAGCCAGAGAAGGTCTGTGACTGTAAATCCTCCCTTGAAAGACTTGGCTGGAGGTGAAGGAGCAGAATCCACAGCAAATTAATAAAAGGGGTTTTTGTCGGGACCAGGAGTTGGCTTCATGCTCTTGGGAAGCCTCGGCTGGAACAGTTTGATCATTTCAATATGATTCAATATGAGTTTTCCACCGGGAGCCGTCCAGCAGAGGTTGAGAGACAGACGCGGCTATATAAATAATAAAACGAAACAAAACTTTTGTCCTGGGCTCCGTCGCGCTCCTTGGATGGAGCAAGTCATCTAGCCCTGGCCCGTGGGGCAATCCGTGGACCGACTACCACGGTTTCCCAAAGAGAAAGCCGCTTTCGGGCGTTTCGATGCCGGGTTGGGAATCGGCGGTGGAGCTGGGGCTGGGAGACAGGTGCTGCAGGAGGAGATTCTCTTCCACAGGGGTCCGGTGGAACGGGTAGACACCGGGATGGGCCACGGTGCTACTGTCACAGGACGGGGGGCCCTCCTGCGGCAAGCCGGCCTTCGCTTCCGCCGGCTGCCCCCGTAGCTTCTTCAGCTTGTAGCGGTGGTTCTGGAACCAGATCTTCACCTGGTTGGGGGTCAGCCGGGTGAGGGTGGCCAGGTGCTCCCGTTCGGGGGCAGTCAGGTACTTCTGCATCTCGAACCGCTTCTCCAGCTCCTGGACTTGCGCTCGGGTGAAAAGCACTCGGCGTTTACGCTTGGAGGGGTTTCCCGCAGAGAAGGAGGGCTGCTTCACCATCTCTCCCAAGTAGCCGATACAGTCTGGTCCGGGCATGCTGAAACCGGGGCTGCCCATGAACCTGCAGACTGAAGGGAGGGAGGGGGGGAGAAAGAGGCACTTAGGGAAGAAACACCACAAGGACACCTATAGACTGGGTGAAACCAGGCTTCATAGCGGTGATAATGCGAGAGGGATCTCGGAGTCTTAGTGGACGACCAGTTAAATTATGAGCCAGCAGCGTGTTCTCTGAGCTGGGTGGGTTTCTTCCTGACATTTCATGACCCAACTAGGTAACCTCATCAGTGCTAGAAGGGAGTGGGGTTTGTAAAATGGAGAAGGGAGGAGGAGGAGGGGTGTGGGGTCCGCCGTACTCTCTGAGCTTGTCGGTTTTCTCACAGACATTTCATTGCCTAGCAAGGTTACATCTTCAGTGCTGGAAGGGCGTCTGAAGCACTGATGATATGACCCAGTTTGGCTAATGAAACGACCACAAGGAAACGACCAAACTCAGAGAGCACGCGGGACCCCCCCTCCTAATTCCCTTCCCCCCCTTCGCTCCGAGTGGCCTTGAACTGCGAGAGGGATGGCAAATAAATTGGTGAAAACTAAATGGATCAATAAATATATATTTTTGCCACCTTGTCTATGGAAATTCTCAACTGTTCATGTCCTGCTTGTCCTCAAAAGTGTTTTTAACCAAAAGGCAGAGGGACTTTCTTTCTTTCTTTCTTTCTTTCTTTCTTTCTTTCTATCTATCTTACTTTCTGTCTCTTTCTTTCTTTCTTTCTTTCTTGCTTTGTGTCTTTCTTTCTTTCTTTCTGTCTTTCTTTCTTTCTTTCTTTCTTCCTTCCTTCCTTCCTTCCTTCCTTCCTTCCTTCCTTCCCTTTCCTTTCCTTTCCTTTCCTTTCTTTTTCGCTTCCCATCTCTTCTTTTCAACCGAAGAAGCTTCTTGGATGAGAAGCGAAATGTTTTCAGCCAAGAAAGTCCATCAGCCTTTTTTGGGAAGGGGGGGGGGGGGCAAAAAAAAAAAGGCACCTTTGGGAGGTTTGAACTAACCCAGTTTTACCCACCCAAACCGCCAACCGCCAAGACAGGCACTTACTTGAAGGGTAGGGTCCTTCTGGTGGGCTGGGGGCGTACCACTCCCCATTCCTGAAGCTCTCCTGGGGGTAGGCAGGCAGTTCCGCTGGGCTGGGGAAAGAGCCAGGGTAGCATCCTAGCATGGGGTTTTGGGAGAGGCAGTGGGCCAAGGCGAAGCGGGAGCCCCCCAAGGCTGGCGGGTGGCTCCCCTGGGAGAAGTCCTCCAGGCTCTCCATGCCGAAGCCCTTGAGATCCTCCATGGAAGAAGGGACCCGCAGGGATGCCAGCAAGCTTCGGAGCTGACCTCTTGAGTCCCCTTCTCTAGCTAGCTCTCCGCAGAGGCCGGCTGGGCTTCCTGTCCACAATCTGGGTTTTTTCATCTTAAGCCTGCACCTTATCAAAGATTAAAGGCTGCACCTCCCACCTTGGAGGTGGGGTAAGGTGAGGTTGGGGTGGGGGGGGTGGGGGGAGGAAGGAAGGAACCACCCCTTCTTTTGACAAAGCCTTAACCAAACAAAACCAGCCAAGAGCCCAGACAACTTCATGGAAGCCGCAAGCTCCTTGGACCTCCAAGTGATGTAGCAGGTAGTCCTCCACTTACGACGCTCCGTTTAGTGACCTTCCTTAGTTACACTGGAAAAAGGCACCTAGGACTTTTTTAAAAAACAATTTTTTTTAATGCAAATAATACAAACACAGACATATAGATCTAAATAGGAAAAAAGAGAAAGGAAAAAATACTAATATTACTGTGCATTTCTAACCCCCCCCCCCCGGGACCCTGTTTCCCCCCCCCCTTATATTTCTTCTTCTATAAATAAAGGATCTATAATATATGCCAATTGTGCCCTTATTCCTTCCAAAACAACAGATATTCTTGAATAGGTTTATTTTATTTTATTTTATTTCATTTCATTTATATGCCGCCCTTTTCCCCAAAGGGGATTCAGGGCGGCTCACAATTCAAATCAGGGAAGTGGGGGGTACAGACAGAAAATAAAAAGACGAAACATAACAATACATAATTTAAAAACACACAACAGTCATACCATTCGAGACGGGGGCAACAGCTCTTTAGCTCTTTATTCCCTTTGCCTTCCACCAACACTGATTTTATAAAATCCCCCACCCCCCTTATTTCATTATCATTGTTTGCTTGGATCATCCCTTTTTGAAATTTAATTTCCATTGTTCATTTGTCGTTTGTTGCCGTGCTCCAAATTTCATTATACCTCTCATTTCTTTGACTATCCCAATTTCGTCCCCAATATTTAGCTATCACTAATCTAGCTGCCACGATCAAATTCACAATCAATTCCTGTTTCGTTTCATTTATATCCCGTTTTTTCCGCCCGCAACATTAAGGCAAATCCTCTGGTTTCTCTCCAGATCGGATAAATCTTTCGCCCCTTTGCTTAGGACCGGTTCTCAAACATACGACCCGTGAGGCATTCCCATGGTCACGTTATCAAAATTTGGACGCTTGGCCACTGACTCGGATTTATGACGGTTGCAGAAAGTTAATGGGGAAGCCAGATTCACTTAACAACCGGGTTACTAACTTCAGAGCCAAGGTAGTGCAGTGGTTAGGGTGCAGTACTGCAGGCCACTTCAGCTGACTGTTATCTGCGGTTCAGCAGTTCAAATCTCACCGGCTCAAGGTTGACTCAGCCTTCCATCCTTCCGAGGTGGGTGAAATGAGGACCCGGATTGTTGTTGGGGGCAATATGCTGACTCTGTAAACCGCTTAGAGAGGGCTGGAAGCCCTATGAAACGGTATATAAGTCTAACTGCTATTGCTATTGCTATTAACAACTGTATTGATTCCCTTAACAACGGCAGCAAGAAAGGTTGTGAAATGGAGGAAAAACTCACTGAACTAATGTCTCACTTAGCAACAGATATTTTGGGCTCAATTGCAGGTCATAAGCCAAGGTTTAGGAGAATCTCAACTTCCTTTTTTTTAAAATAAAGTTTCTAGTCCCTTCTGGCTGCCTTGAGTCGCACCCACAATCTGAAATCTCATCAAGGTTTCCCAGGCACAAACTAGCCAAATTGGTGTTTCTTGCCCCCCGCCTCCAAACTTGGCAACCTTGAAGATGGGTGGACTTCAACTCCCAGAATTCCCCACCCCGCTAGGCTGTGCTATTCTATGATATGCTGGCTGGGGAATTCTGGGAGCTGAAGTCCACCCGTCTTCAAAGTTGCCATGGTTGAGAAACACGGCCATACAGAATGCAGTCCCATTTCAAAAAAACAAAACAAAACCCTTTTCAAATTAAATCTTGTGCCAGAAAACTTTACTCTCAAATTAAATATTTATTTACCACTTGAAGTAGTTTTCTGAACATTATATATTAACCCTGCGGCTTCAATTGAGCTATTCTCAGCATGAATCCATGTGTTGCAACTACTAGGCTGATTGACAGAGAAGGGAAGAGCTGAAGAAGTGAGTAAGCTGGAAAGTTGCAATAATACACCAACTCCATTAAAAAAAAAATCACAGTTGGAGAATCCTACCTACAAGACATGGGTACACTGCAATGTTTTTCCTTGCCCACTAGGGGGCAGTAGAAATCAACACTGCCTTCCATCCATAGCCAATACAGGTTGTCCTGGACTTACAGCCAAAATTGGGGCCGAAATTTCCCTAAATCAGTGGTTCCCAAACTTGGCAACTTTAAGACTTGTGGACTTCAACTCCCAGAATTCTCCAGCCAGAGCTGGAGAGGAGAATTCTGGGAGTTGAAGTCCACAAGTCTTAAAGTTGCCAAGTTTGGGAACCACTGCTCTAAGTCATGGGAACCAAAACGTCTTATAAAGCCCTTCATGGTATTGGACCTGGGTACTTGAGAGACCGCCTGCTGCCAATTACCTCCCACAGACCCATTAGATCTCACAGGGTTGGCCTCCTCCGGATGCCATCTACCAGCCAATGCCACCTGGCTATTACCCGGGGGAGGGCCTTCTCTGTGGCAGCTCCGGCCCTCTGGAATGAACTCCCCGCGGAGATCCGGACCCTCACCTCTCTCCAGGCCTTACGGAAAGCCGTCAAAACCTGGCTTTGCCAGCAGGCCTGGGGGTGAAAGAGTTCCCTCCCCTCTCGACTTGTATGGTTGTGTGACTCTTGCTTATTTTAATTATCTGTATTTTGTTTTATGTTCCCCTTTTCTCCCTTTTGAATTGTTCGCCGCCCTGAGTCCTCCCGTAGAAGGGCGGCATACAAATAATAAAATTCAATTCAATTCAATTATGATCTCATAGTTCAACCACAGCTGGAGTCCTGGTGACTGTCGCAACTCCAGGTGCACGGGACATATAGTGGGGAGCAGAGGAAATCCTAGATAAGGTGCGCCTAGATGCCCTGGAGAAGGGGGGTCAAAACGCAAAGCCCACGGGCCGCATCCACCCCGCGATGTGGTCCGATCTGGCCCATGGGGCTGTCCTGGAAAATGTAAGGGGCCGGCCGCCATCACTTCGGCCATGCCTACCCAATGGGAGAGGAAATATGCCAGGTCAACCACAGCCTGATGCGGCCCTCAATGAAATTGCGTTTGAGACCCCTGCCCTGGAGGGAGAGGGAACTCATGTGGCTGCCATAAAGAAGAGGGGGCCTGCATGCTTAGAAGCAAAAGATCAAGATGGCGCCACCGTAGAACCGGTTCGGGGGCGTGGCAGGCCAAGTTACTACCTACTCAGCCGAACCGGCCTGAACCCACATCTGCTACAACATCGTTGCTGTAACTACGAATGGTGGTAAGTTGAGAACTATCTGTATGGATTCAGGCAGGGGTGAAATGTCCTGAAGTCTGCTACCGGTTCGCTTTCCTACCGGTTCGCTTCGCGCACAGGGCGCACCGCAGGCAATACCGCGCAGCGCAGGAAAAGGATGAAGAAACCTTTTCTGAGTCTGCAGAGGTAAGTAGAACAGCGAGGAGGGGGAAACAGCTGTACCGCACGATTTAGATTCGCTAGGAACCAGGATTTCCTGCTTTCTAGTGAATATAAACGTGACCCGTCAAAACCGCGGTCCACAAAAGCGCGCTCGACGAAAGCGCGTACGTGACATCATCACAGCGCGACGAAAAAAATTAAAAATTGAAATAAAAATAAAATTAAAGCAAGCCGATTCACATAAAGGTAAGGGTTAGGTTTAGGTTTAGGTTTAGGGTTAGGTTAAGGGTTAGGTTTAGAGCGTTAGGGTTACGTTTAGCGTTAGGTTAAGGGTTAGCATTAGGTTTAGCGTTAGGTTAAGGGTTAGGTTTAGGGTTAGGGTTAGGTTTGGGGGGGTTAGGGTAAGGTTTTCGCTTTAATTTTACATTTATCAATCACAGCGCGATGTTTTCGTCGCGCTGTGATGACGTCACGTACGCGCTTTCGTCGAGCGCGCTTTTGTCTACCGCGGTATTGTGGTGGAACCAACATAAATCGTGATTGTTGCACAGCTGACTGTGAGAACTACCGGTTCTCCCGAACCGGTAGCATTTCACCCCTGGATTCAGGGACCATCACCCCCTTACCTACAGCTGTGGAAGGCAAAGAACACTCATCCTTTGGAATGGGATTTTGCTCTCTCTCTGTAGAAAAACATGCTCAGCGTAACCCTGCCAGTCTCATGATGGAAAATGATGGGGTTTTGTGGCTGTTTTGCTCTCACTTTAGAATTGCAAATTGTCGTTCCAGACAAGCGGGCCCTGTGTTAGCCAACGATCATTCTAATTTTGGTGTCTTCGGAAGAACGCTGTTCGACCACAACCGATCGGGCGATAGGCGTGAAATATTTGATGTGAGAACAGGAGGTATCTGATGGTTTGTTTTTAAGCACGCAGCTCTAATCGAAGGCATCTCAACCCTGGCAAAAACATGAATGTGGCGTTTGACGTGATCTAAACAAGAAGATCATCTGGGTTATTAAATTAATTCGTTTTCTGGGTTCTCTAAATATATCGGCCCGTAAAATAGCCAAACCCAGCATAAGGCACGAAGCGGCCAGAGAGAAAACTAGTAAAACTTTGCATGTTTCAAAAATGAAAGTCTTTGAATGATTATCGGTTGCAACGGTGGAATATCTGCAAAATCTCAGATAGCTGCAGGCAGTCCTTGATTTACAATACCCCTCCCACACTCAGACCAGAATTTCTGTTTCTTTTTTCTTTTTCTTTTTTTAATTTTTCAAAACAAACCCAACACAAAGAATCCTCCTTCTTTACATACTGTAGAAAGTGTATCAGTTGGTTACAAAAGACTTTTGTGCAACTCTTCTACAGTCATCAACCATAATTCATATTAACTCAAGTATTTTAACTCAGATATTTATACATGTTACCATCATCATACCTACATTTTCATTGCACTATAATTGTTTAAACATCCATCATAAAATATACCAAGATTTAAAACATAACCACATACTGGCATTTCATTTGCTATTTCTAATATCCTCCAATAACACGGAATCCTTATGGCCTATTCTGGCTAAACATCCATAATATTTAGTAACAAACATTTCTAAACCTCCTTTCCAAATCACTATTTACAATTTACATCCAATTTCCTTATGTTGTACCCATACACACACACACACACACACACACATATATATATATATATATATATATATATATATATATATATATATATATATATATATATATATGTTGTTATCATTATCCCTCCTTTATTTGATTGTATCCTTTATCATAACATTTCCCCCCTAATAATCAAAACTTAACATCATCCGCTGATTACATCATCATTTGTCAATCCAACGGGACGAAGGGGACGGACGGACGGTCATTTGACTTCCCAATGTAGGAGCCTCACCGTTTCAATCAGGACAATCCATCCATTTATGCTGCCCGGGTGTCAGATTCAAATTACACGCCGCTTACAGATTTAAAGAGGATATTTTCCCTTGAATATTTTATCAGGTCAACTAAGTCATATGTGGAAGACCGCATGATCCGCATTTATTCACCCTCTGGTAAATTTAAAAATATATATATATATAATTCTCGCTCCAGGCAAGCCGGCCTTTGATTAGAGTTACAATCCTAATTTGGGGGTTCTTCAGATAAATCAAACCGCAACTGAATGCTGTCGATAGCCGTGTAACCTTTCACATTAAACGGGCAATAAAATGAGTTCCGGTTAATGACCGTTTATGTCTGATGACTTTCCCTCATTTGCCACACAGCCAGCATTTCAGCTGGTTCACCGCAGGTGGTCCTCGATTTACAACTGATCATTTAGTGACCAGCCAAAGTTGCAATGGCCCTTAGGACTGGTTCTTGCACTTACGACCCTCATAGCAGCAACTCTACGATCGTCATCTACATTTAATGACCCCATAATCCTTTGCGGGGTGGAGTCTGGGCAACTGAATGGAGCCAGCAGAGTGTTTTAATGGCCAGATGCCTTTCCCTGACGCCAGTGCGGAGTTTTGTTCAGCTGAGATATTCTCAGAGTGCCCAGAGACAGATACATCTGTCTCTGTCTAGGACAGAGTTTGTGAGGCGAGAAGCTCCACCTCTAGGCCATCACACCATTATGATCATGTGATCAAAATTCGCGTGTTTTGGCAACCGGCATGTACTTATGACCGTGGCAGCGTCCCGGGATCACCCGATCCACATTTACGACTTTCCCAGACGGCTTCCAACAAGCAAAGTCAAGGGGAGGGGTGGGTGGAAGGTAGATTTGCTTAACTACCGCACGATTCACTTGACTGCAGTGATTCGCTTAATGACGCTGGCACCAAAGGTGCTCAAATTGGTTACGACTCACTGAACAACCATCTTGCTTTGCTGTGGGGGCAGTTATTGGTCGTAAATTGAGGAATACCTGTGCTAGCATGATTGCAAAGTTTCCTGGGCTTCTTTTGTCGGGACTCAGCCAACAAATCAAGGTCGGGGCCAACCATGGTTTAACACCAGCTTCTGTGCAAAGGGGAATACAACTGCAACTGTGTGACTCCCTGGGCTCAGCGGTTATTTTTTATTCTTTCCAAGGACAGTTAAAATCGAAATGTCATTTATTTACACTTGAGTATTTCCCTTCATTAAGTTCAGGGAATCGCAGAACGGTCTCTGGCTCAGAGGTTTCGAACTTTTTAATCGCGTTCTTTTTTTCCCCATGCACTATTTCTATTCACTTTTAAGGGCTGGTGGTTGATTATTATTTTAATTTAAAAAAAAAAAATCACCATGCTCAGATCTGCGGCTGTCACGTGACTCTGGTCTCTGCTAGAATAGTTTGTCCAGAGGAAGGGGGGGGACACACACCGAGTAACATTGCTCTGATACATAAAAATTAAATATATAAATATATCCACGGGCAATTTTTGCGAGCTCCTCGAGTTGATGCAAACCCGGGGGATTGGAAAAGAAAAGCTGGAGCATCAGAAAGAAATCTGTATTATTATTATTATTATTATTAAATCTCCCCCTTCCTTTCCCCCGCACGGTGGTATCGTCCGAGCGTCAGGTTAAAACCCTGAGCGACGCAACGCTCCAAATCAGAACCTTGGCGATCCGAACGTTCTGTCCGCCCTTCCGAGGCGGCGCGCGCAACCATGGCGGTCAAGATCAAGGTGGTTTATTGGTAAGGAAGCGCGGCCCGGTGATCCCCGCTCCTCCCGCGGGGCGGGGTCGGCTCTGCAACCTTTGGGGAAGGGGCTTCCAGCCAGGCGGGGCCCTCCTTCACCGGCCGAGCCGTTTGCATCCTGGACAGCGAGATCCTTTTGGGAGAGAGAGGGTGGGGGAGCTTGTTTTCTGGGTTTCCTAGGCGTTTGCAGGTTCACCTGTGGCGTTTTACAGTCGTGGGAATCTTGCTGTCTTTTTTTTCCCGTGCAAAAGGGGATTGCATGACCCCAGGACATTGCAAGTTTCATAAATATGAAGCAGTTGCCCAGTGTCTGGACTTCGATCAGGCAACCATGGGGATGCGGCAACAGTTGTAATTGTGAAAACTGATTGTCGGTCACTTTTTTCAGTGCTGACCTAACTCTGAGGGCTCAGTAAGTGGAGCATTACCTGAACTCCCAAGTCTATGGGGAATGGCTTCCCCGAGCCCTGAATAAAATATTGTCACCGAAGGAATGAGGCACCTGGATAAGTTCCAAAATTCCTCTGCCCCGTCTAATTGTCCAATTTGGGTTCGTAGAGGGTCTTGGATTCTGCATAGCCAATGGGAAGGCAATTGTGGCTTGCTAGTAGTTCAAACTCAGCCTCCCATACCGGGCTCTGTTACCTTACGAAGCGGCACTTGCATCTTGGTCTCCCCCATCCAAGGGGAGAGCACATGTAACCATACAGAAAAATATATGGTTATACATGGAAACAGAATAACAAGAGTTGGAAGGGACCTTTGAGGTCTTCTAGTCCACCCCCCTGCTCAGGCAGGAGATCCTATCCCATTTCAGACGAACGGTTGCCCAATCTCTTCTTCAAAACTTCCTGTGTCGGAGAATTCACAACTTCTGGAGGCAAGTTGTCCCACTGATTGATCGATCTTTCTTCTTAGTTCTAGGTTGCTTCTCTCCTTGATTAGTTTCCACCCATTGCTGCTTCTCCTGGCTTCTGGTGCTTTGGATGATAGGTTGACACCCCCCCTCTTCTTTGTGGCAGCCCCTCGAGGATTAAAACACTGCTGCATGTCACCCCTAGTCCTTCTTTTCATCAGATTAGTCCTCTAATCCTCTTTGTTGCTCTTCTCTGCACTCTTTCCAGAGTCTCCACATCTTTTTTTACATCGTGGTGACCAAAACTGGATGCAGGATTCTAGGTGTGGCCTTACTAAGGCATTGGTATTAACACCTCATACGATATTGATTCTAGCCTTCTGTTAATGCAGCGCGTTTGCTTTTTTGGCAGCTGCCCAACAATGTTGGCTCATACCAGTCCCTAAAATGTTCTTTATTGTCTTTTTGCATGGCAAAACAGCAGCAGTGAGGTCCCTGCATGTGGCTCTTGGGCTTTCCCTTTGGATGGAACCATGTCTAACTATCTCCATTAGCTAGCATTGTTGGCACCACCCTGCTGGGCTGGACAGCAGCAATATTGCTCCCAATTGGGTGGTAAATCAATTTTCCTCCAAGAAAAAATGTTATCTTGAGATTTTGGCAGGTCCAGGAAAATGTATCCACTGCCAAACTCCATAAAACACATTTGAATGCTTGTTTCTGGATTTGCCATTGTAGGGATCTGATTGAGCGTAATAGAGAATTATGGTGATGATGAGACAGCTTCTTTTGCTGACAAATGGGCAGAAATGTTAATTTTTCCTTTTGTTTTGCTTCTAGCGGAGCCTGAGGCTACAAACCCAAGGTATGTCAATTATTTTTAATGGTGAGCTGGGAGCTATTTTTAATTGTCATATCTGGGAGTTGTCTTTTAATTGCATTTTATATGCTTCTTCCAAGTGAACTTTAATTTCTCTGAGAAACCTATTTAGCTTGGATCTTTCTGAACTTTACAACTTTCTCCTTTTTTCCCCCTTGTAGTTTCTACAGCTCAAGAAGGAACTCGAGAAGGAGTTTCCGGGCAAGCTGGAAATTGTGAGTCTTTCCAGCCATTCCCGATTCCACCTTCCTTTTTTACCTCTGGTCATTTCACCGGGTTCCCTAAATGAGAAGATTTGGGGGCAAGAAGGAGGATTATATCATTCGGCTGGCCATTTTAAGTCATTTATCAACTGCACTTTAATTAAAGGTCTCGGCTCTGTAAAGACATAATGCAAGCTGAAAAACTCGCTTTAAAAACATCTGATTTTTTACAGTCTGTGGTGGTTAAGGGGTGATGATGGTGTCTCTGTTCCATCTAGAGCGGCGAAGGGACTCCACAAGTCACAGGATGGTTTGAAGTGATAGTAGCTGGGAAGACGGTGCACTCCAAAAAGGTAAGCAGCTCAACAACATCAAAAACCCTTTCACTGAAGTCAACAAAGAACACAGAGGAACAAAGTTGTTGGGAGCTCAGCTGTCCAAGTTCTGATGGGTTTATGAAATCAAATCTGGTGGTTGCACAACACCCCATCAAGCCTAAAACTAAATAAACCATGTTATGACTTAGCAGGATATCTGGTTTCAGGGTTATTAAGCTAGGAGAGAAGATGTGGTTTGGAAGACAATTGGGTTTTGTTTGCAGCTCTTTGAATTCTGGGGAATTCATGTAAAGTTCACCATGGGAAGGGAACCATGGCCTCTTTGTGCCTACAAGCACGCGGGCATGGAAGAGCTGGGCTTGTAACCCTGCTTTAACCGGTATTTCAGATAGACAGGAAACCTCTCCTTGTGGAAGAACTCAAAGGCACAATTCCCTGGGGAGAGGTCCTGAAATGATAGTCCAAGAAAGACTGTTGAGCATTCTTCCCCCTTTTCCCAGGCTAGTTGAGAACAATGCTTCCTCTCATTAAGAGCAAATCTAGTTACGCTGAAGGGCATAATCTGCCTGGAGGCAATGGCTTGAGCGTGCCTGGGCATGAAGAGTCTTTGCCATTTTTAGTAGTGCAGCAAATTCCTTGTGTCATTTACACAGCAGAACTGAATCTTTCCTCCTTTTCTCTAGAACGGAGATGGCTTTGTGGACGACGATGTCAAACTCAACAAGATAATTAAGGCTATCAAAGCAAATTTGGCATGAAGACCTCTTTAGGCCTGGGCTAGCAGTTCAAAATGCAACAGAGGTAAAATCAGAGTTAATTTGAAGTTCCTTTTATTCGATGTATTTTGTCTAAAAAATACCTGCTGTAAAGAATGATGAGGCTGGGGCCCCTATGGGGATGACATCACTCTTTAACTTCTCAAAGGGTCCCAGTAAAACGTTGCTTTTCCCCAAAATGGAATAATTTCTTTTTCTTTAAAAAAAATGTTACAGAAAAAAACACTTTTCTCTAAAGGCAGTGGATCTTTTATTAGCATTGGCTTGGAGAATTTCTAGATGGCTTTGTCCATGTACTGCAGATCTGAAATCTAAAAAGACTAGCATGTATTTAAGAACAGCTGCTCTCCTGCCTCCTGCAAGTAATCAATCGTGATTACTTTTAATGTTATTTGCGAAAATAGCAACAAATATTAGCAATCCTACATTCTAAAGAATCTTTTGCTTCCTTCCACATGCAGGATTTTAAAAATAAATTTCTTCTTTATTTGGTAGCTCAAGAAAAAATCTGTTTTGTTCATCTTGGCGAATCGCTCAATGACGGGAGCTGCTGAAATGTTGCTTGACACCTGGCAGTTCCCTGAAAACTTTGCGCTGGATGCCAACCTGATCAAGGCTGGATGGAAAAACTTGGGCTCCAATTCAGTGCTTGGGTGTGAATTAAGTCTGCAACTCCTAACATACCTGCTTTCTGTTTTCATTGTGTGCTGCATGCAAATACAGCTTTCTTTATGTTTTTTTTTAAATACTTGCATTATTGACCAGTAATTGTGAAAAAGGAGAAAAATAGGAAGAGTGGGAGATTCATCAAATGTTTGCTTTCGTCGTATCCAAACGCTTCCAATAGATGATGAAACCAGATGCAAAAAACCCTTTGTCTCGAACAACAATTTTAGAATCCTAAAACATCTTAACTTGAAAATGTGCATTCTTCTTTCTTTCTTTCCTGCTGCTCCTCACTTCCCCACTGCAGGATTGTGTGCTTTATTATACCCACTTCTGACTTCTTTGCTCAAACATTGTCAAATGCACTGAACGTTTAATAAAATGTTACTTCCAAGATGTTGCAACCTGTGTGGAAACCCACCTTGGAAAGATGAATAGGTCATAAATCATAGTTACAATCATTAATCATAAGATGCAAACAAGTGATAAAATCGTAAGATTACCAACAGGAGATAGTAGGAAAGATGAGAAAATATGAATCTGGTTTCTTCCCCCACCCCCCACCCCTTGATTTTGCTGCAATGGTCATGAGGGTGAGGACTGGTCTTAATTCACTTTGTAACTGTTAGCTAGGCAGTTTGGTCTAGCAGTTAAAGCAAGCTAGAAATCTATAAAATTCCCATTAGGTGATTTTGGGCCCATCACTCATTCTCAGCTGAAGCCACCTCAGAAGGTGATGGTTGTGGGGAAAATATGAGCAGGAAGCAGTATTACATACATTTGCTGCCTTGAATTATTTAAAATTAATGGACTATATCAAATAATGACTTAAGTATAGGACTGTCTACACACAGTCCTCAACCTGCGATCACAATTGATCCCAAAATTGATATTGCTAAGGGAGACCAGTGAGTTTTGACCCGCTTTACGACCTTTCTTGACGTTGTTAAGTGAATCACTGCAGCTTAGTCACACAATTGTTAAGGGGATCTGGGTTCCCCATTGAATTCGTTTGTAAAAAGGACACAAAACGCACTCACATAACCCCATTGCAACCGTCGTAAGTACGAGTCAGTTGCCAAGCATCTGAAATTTTGATCATATGATTATGGGGATGCTGCAACTGTCATAAGTATGAAAAATGCTAAGTCCCTTTTTTTTTCAGGGCCGTTATAACTTTGGACGGTCACTAAACGAACTCTTCGAAGTCGAGGGCCACCTGTATATATACACTCGCACGCTTAAATAGCCCTTTATAGTCCACCTAGATACCTCATATAAAGGCAGAGGACGGCCATAGAAGAGATTTAAAACACAGATACGAGATCGATGAGAAAGTCCCCTCAGGAAGGCAACGGATCTGACCGGGATCCTTCGGCACCCCCTTCCCTCCGGACTGACTGAGTTATCCTGAGAAGCCAGATTTATAAATCTCTATTTTGTCCCCTGGTTGCCTCATCCAAGCCGCCCTGGAGCCGACAAGCATGGCTCGCGACTGCCGCCAAATCCACCGGGGCTCGTTAAGCTGGACGACGAAGCGGGAAGGCCGCGGGGCCAAGATGGCGGCCTGCGCGCCATGTTCACCTCAGCTGACCCTCCCCCTCCCTCCCTCCTCCGCTGGCTCCCGCCTCCTTCTCCAGCCGCGGTGCATGATGGTTAAAAAGCCTGGCCTTGGAACCCGCCATTTTCTGTGGGGGCAGGCGGGAAAGGCGGGAAGTCGGCGAGGAGGCAGCGCGAGCGCGGCCGCGACACGACTCACGGCGCCCAACGGTCGCAGAAGCGCGAGGCGGACGAGCTGAGGTAAGCCCCACCGCCGCCTTTTCCGTTAGCTCCCTTTCGACGCCGGATACGTGCGTGGGGGGCAACGGGGAAAAAAAGGGGGCGCATTAAAAACTTGAGGTCGTTTGAGGCGATGCGTTTCATTTTCTCCCCCCCCCCCCCACTACACCCGTAGAGCTTTAATCCCGCCTTCCGTGTGCCTCCCCCGGCGATTGGTCGAAAGGACGACGATTACGGCCGCATTCGTGATAGGTTGGAAAGGTGGAGGCTGATTGGCGCCCACTCGGTGTCAGTCTGCCTGGAGCCTTTGAAGCCATTTCCCCCCCCCCCACCCACCCTCTGCTCTTTAGCGAGCCCGGGCTAGAAGGCGATTGGGTGGCCGCGCGCTGGCCAGTGGGAAAGAAAAGCTCCGCGGCGTACGTGCGTTCAGGGGGGCGGCGGGGGCATGGTTGGTGTTCCTAGCGTTCCGAACAGCCCATTGGAGGAAACGGTTTCCGCAAAGGCTTCTGGGGCGTGGAGTTTTCTCTAGTCTCGCGCAACCCAGCCGACTCTGTCTAGGTGCTACTTCAACTCCCAGAATTCCAAGCTGTTGCTTTGGGAAGGAGCTTCTAAGTAGGAATTCTGGGAGTTGAAGTCCGATGGCCCTGACAGGCCCACTTTAGTTGTATCTTAAATTATTTCTAGATGTTAATTACGAGGCCTCGAGTTGTGGTTTTTTTTTTCTTTTCTCTTCCTCGTTTTTTTGTTCCTGGGCCCTGATCCTATCTTAATATCTGTTTCATTTATTACAGGGAAACTCTTATTCCGTTTTAATGTTGTTGTTTTTTTCAGTGCCTCGAAAAGACAAATCCAAAGCTGGATTTTTATCTGTGGGTTTTGCAAATATTTAAGATTTTGCTTGTACTGCAAATTTATTGCGTTAATCCTTGTTTTACAGGTAGTCCTCAACTTATGACCACAACGGAGCCCCTAGTTTTTGTTACTAAGTGAGACATTAAGTGCTAAGTGAGCTTTGTCCCATTTTACGACCTCTTGCCACGGTTCTTAAGTGAATCACCAAAGTTGTTAAGCTAGTAACCCAGTTGTTAAGTGAATCTGACTTCCCCATTGACTTGCTTGTCAGAAGGTCGCAAAAGGGTACCATGTGACCCTGGGACACTGCGACCGTCATAAGTATGAGTCAGTTGCCAAGCGTCTGAATCTTTATCACATGTCCACCCGGAGGCTCGAACGGTCATAAGTGTGTTAAAAACGGTCATAAGTAACATTTTTCAGTATTGTTGTAACACTGTTCTTGTAACACAATTGTGTGATTGTGTGACTGTTGTGCTCTCTTTTTAATACGTTGTATTGTCTCCATGTGGAATATTGTTTGTCTTCCCCCCCCCCCCCTTTTTGAACTGTGAGCCGCCCTGAGTCCCCCCAGGGAAAAGGGCGGCATACAAATTTCAATAAAACTAAAACTAAACTGTTGTAAGTCGAGGACCACCTGTATTTACTGCAACCTCTGGGCCACTTCAATCAGAGCAAGGGGCTTACAACATTAGAGCAACTACCCACACACAATGCAAAAATAAGACAAATTATAATCAGACTTTTCTCATCTAAACAGATCCAGCACTTATTTTTAATCTTGGAACAAACACGGCCTCAATAAGATCATTCTTCTCCAAAACTGCTTTGAAGAACCCATTCTTGTTTTGTTTTCTTAAACTTTTTAAATGTGGTCCAGGAGGTCCGGTGGATCCTACTCGGATCCAAGGACTGTAGGCATGCCTTGTGGTTTTACAATAGCAATACTCCTTGACTTACAACCAGTTGCTTAGTTACGATGGACCTGCAAAAGCTACTTAGCACCCAAATTTTGAAGTTACGGGGTTTCCCCCCTGGAATCACAGGATCACATTACGGGTGCTTGGCAACCGGTTCATCTTTGCAGCATCCTGCAGCCCCATAAACTATCATTTCCAACATTTTTTGTTGGTTTCTGGTGCTTGTTTCCGATTTCCATCAAAAAAAAACCCAACACCCATTGGATAAAATTGATCCATTTAACAACTGCTAGGAGGAGCGGCAAGCCATCTCTTGCAGTGTCCAGGACTCAGAATATCACTTTTTTTCTGAAGCTGAGTGGTTTGTAAACCGTCGGGGAAAAATATATGAATTTACATTAGTTTACAGAAGAAACTCCTGAAAAAAGTATGTTGGAAGAAAAAGACTGTTTCAAGAAACTCACATTCTCCACAGATTTTGGTTGCCAAAATAGGAAAGTTATTTTTTGAAAGGCTTTGGAAAGTTTTTTTTCCCCTTTCATTTTTTTTTCCTATTTATAAATATATTTCTTGTAAGCAGACTGTTTTCCAAGAAAGCGAGTTGACTTTGTACATCGAGATAAATATTTGAAAATTGTCGGGCTTCTTAAGTGTTCTGTTTTAAAACAAGAACATGCTGGGAAAGCGTTAATGTCTTATAATGAAGGATCCGCTCTCTTTGTTAGCAGACGTCTTGCATCCTGAGAAACTTCCAGAATGGCCCGTACCAAGCAGACTGCCCGTAAATCCACTGGTGGGAAAGCGCCACGAAAGCAGCTGGCCACGAAAGCTGCTCGAAAAAGTGCACCATCGACCGGTGGAGTGAAAAAACCTCACCGTTACAGGTATTTGGATTAAGCCTTTTTTGCTGGAATTGGGGAGTGGGGGTTGCTTTAGGCCCTGCAACCCAACGAGTCCCCATTCTCGCCTCCAGAATTATTTCTCCATTGGGGAAGTTTGCATGTCCATTTCGTTTGATTGCCATCATTAATAACTTTTCAGTGGAAATCCCGAAGGTGCTTTCTCAGGAGGCAACTGGACTTTCTTGTTTTTTTTCTTTTGAAGATTTGATTTTTTTTTTTTTTTTTTTTTGATTTTAGGTTTATTTATATGCCGCCCTTTTCCCTGGGGGGACTCAGGGCGGCTCACAATCCAAAGGAAGGGGGAAAAACAGACTTTTACATATAAGACAATACATGATTAAAACACAACATTCATACCATTCGGGCGGGTTACAATCTTTAGCCCCAGGCCTGACGGGATAGCCAGATTCTAAGGGCTGTGCGGAAGGTCTGGAGGGTGGTGAGGGTACGAATCTCCACGGGGAGATCGTTCCATTGGGTCGGAGCTACCACCGAGAAGGCTCTCCTCCGCGTGGTTGCCAGTCGGCATTGGCCAGCGGATGGTATTCGGAGGAGGCCTAATCGGTGAGATCTAATAGGTCGTGTGGAAGTGATCGGCAGTAGGCGGTCTCTCAAGTACCCAGATCCACTACCATGGAGGGCTTTATGGGTGGCAAGTAGCACCTTGAAGCGTATCCGGAGATCGACAGGTAGCCAGTGCAGCTCGCGGAGGATAGGTGTTACGTGGGTGAAGCGAGGTGCACCCACAATCGCTCGCGCGGCCGCATTCTGGACTAGCTGAAGTCGCCGAATACTCCTCAAGGGCAGCCCCATGTAGAGCACATTGCAGTACTCAATGTAGTACTCAAGATGTTTCACTTCTCATCCAAGAAGCTTCTTCAGCTCTGACTGGATGGTGGGGGAATGAACTATATGTTCATTCATAGATTCACAACATAGATTCATAGTTTATATCTTCCACTATGAGCCGAAGAAGCTTCTTGGATGAGAAGCGAAAGGTCTTCGAAACAAAAAAGGAAGTCCAGTTGTCTCCTGAAAAAAAGCACCTTTGGGGCTACAATTAAGGAAAAAATTTCCTGACAGAACAATTCATGCCACTAGAAGTTGTGGGTGCTCCAATACTGGAGGTTTTCAAGAAGAGATTGAACCACTCTTTATCCGAAACGGTAGAGGGTTTCCTGCCTCGAGCAGGGGGTTGGACTAGAAGACCTCTAAAGTCTCTTCCAACTCTTGTTATTCTGGTCAGATGTGGAGACTCATAACCTGGATGGCTGAGAATCTCTACAGAATTTTTCTGTGGAAAGAACTTTTCTGATTCTCAAAGGGTCCTGGGAGTCGCCGGTGGGAGGTGAGCCGTGTTAAACTTACTTCCACATTATCCCACCCAGGCCTGGCACTGTGGCCCTGCGAGAAATCCGGCGGTATCAAAAATCCACAGAGTTGCTGATCCGGAAGCTGCCCTTCCAGCGCCTGGTCCGTGAAATTGCTCAGGATTTCAAGACGGACTTGCGGTTCCAGAGTGCCGCCATCGGGGCTTTGCAGGTCAGTGGCTGTCCTCAAAATCTCCCCCTTCCTGTTTTAAGGTGTAGTTAGACAGCTATTCCACTGACAGCCAAGCCTATCTCAAAAGTGTTGTCCCCAAAGCTCTTGTCTGCTCTAGGACTGTACCCCCTAATACTGCTAGTGCTAAATCTTCTGGCAGAGGGGTCTCCAACTTTGGCCACTTTGCGACTTGTGGACTTCAGTTGAACGCCACAAGTCGTAAAGTGGCCAAGGTTAGAGACCGTTGTTCTGGCACATAAGCTTCTGCTATTTAGTCTGCTTTGTTCGGTAATGAGAGGGCTCTGGATTTCTGCAGAGATTCTCCTTTTTGTGCCAGGCTAAGACTGGTGAAATCCAGAGCCTGGAAAGCTGTCTTTTGAATAAATTGATAAGGCGTACGTGTGTGGGGAGGACACGACGGGACGGGGATGACACACTCTGAAATATCCTCTTCCAAGCACAGGGTAGATTTAAATCAACTCGATTTAAACCATAATTTTTAAAGAGCAACTGTCATCTCTGTCCCGCAGTGGCCCTTCCTCTGACCCATTGTTGCCTCACCGCCAGTCCCAATATTGCAGAATATACTATTCTGCTACATAACGAAGCTCCGTTTCATGCTGAAATAAACTAAATTATGCATGTATCTTCAACAGAAAACTATCTTTAGAAAACATGTTACTTAACTATCCAAAATATATTTTATTAAATATATATTTGATTTTTAAAAATCCAATTTAAAAAAGTCCAATTTAAATTTTAACATTTTATTGATTTTTTTTTTAATTATCAATTTTTATCCACCCTGTCCAAAGATCTCCCCCCCCCTTTTTTTTTGACATTGGCGTTATCGAGAGAGCGACAGTTGCCCAAATAGAATAGACATGGATGAGTGGTATAAAGAAATTTGGAGTATGGATGGTGACCTGGGAGGGGAGGAAGGGGGAGCAAGGAAAAGTCAGAAGGTTATGGCAAAGTGGAATGTATCATCCCATCCCGACTTCGATTGTGTAACGATCAGTCCCTTTTTTCTAATTGTTCCTTTCTGTATCCCTTAGGAAGCCAGCGAGGCCTACCTCGTGGGCCTGTTTGAGGATACCAACTTGTGTGCCATCCATGCCAAGCGGGTCACTATAATGCCAAAAGACATACAGCTGGCCCGCCGCATCCGGGGTGAACGTGCTTAAGTTCCCGCTCCCCTTCCAACACTTAAACCCCCTTTTCTTGGCAGCCCTACCCTGCTTGTGTATTAGAATACACTCCAGGTTTTCCTTCTCCCCCTCCCCTCTCTTTCTCTCTCTCTCTCTCTCTCTTGCCCTCTCCCCCCCAACCCCCCAAATATTCCTGTTTGTAGTAGCTAGGACATGTGAAGAAATGTTAGATAATCTATCATAGTAGCTCTCCAAGGTTCAGGAGGTCTGATTGCTGTTCATCATGTACAAGCAAAAAAAAAAAAAAATCCAGAAAGAAATCAAAACCTTTGAAATCTGCAAGACGTCTGGATAATGTTCTTTTGTAAAACTTTTTTGTTTGTTTCCAGAATTGCAAAAAAAAATACAGAAGAAAAAAAAAAGAAAAAAAAATCCGAACCCAACAAAGGGGGGACACTTTTGAAACGATCCGGTTTTATATACGAAACTTTAAAAAAAAATATATAGGGAGTAGGCGTTTCAAGCGATATAAAGAGGGTTTTTTTTTTTTTTGGTCTTGAGTTTGTAGAAAGTGTTTTTGCAAAACACTATACACACTTTTTGTTTTACCGTGTGGAGTTTTTGTTTTTTCCCTTCTTTGTATTTAGACAAGGAGTGCTTTCTTTTAATTTTTTTCCTCTTTTCCATTTGTCTTGTGTCTGTGACTCTTAACCTTTGTATCAATAGGGAACCACCTTGAAGACAGTAAGGAAACAAAATAAATGTTGAATGAAAACAATCTGGCTCCTTTTTCCTTTCGCCTTAATGGAATATTTTTTCTCTGTTTGGGTTTGTGAAGCTCTTCCACCAAACGTGCCAGAGTAGGAAAGAAACAATAACGGGACAACAGAAGAGATGGACGTTCGGAATAACAAGAGTTGGAAGGGACCTTGTAGGTTATCTAGTCCAACCCCTGTCCAAGCAGGAAGTCCCTGCATCATTTCTGACAGTCCAGTCTCTTCTTGAAAGCCTCCAGTGATGAAGTTCCCACAAATTCTGATGGCAACTTCTGTTCCATGGGTCGATTCTTCTCACTGTCAGGAAATTCCTCCTTATTTCCAGATTGAATCTCTTGGATCAGTTTCCATCCATTCTTCTTTTTCTGGCCTTCAGGTGTTTTGGAAAATAACTTGTTTATTGTTTGTTTATTGGATTTATTAACTTGCCCCCCCTCCTCTTTATGGCAGCCCCTCAAATATTGGAAGGCTGCTCTCACATCTCCCCTGGTCCTTCTCTTCACTAGACCAGCCATGCCCAGTTCCTGCAGCCGTTCATCGTATGTTTTACCCTCCAGTCCCCTCATCATCCTGGTTGCTCTTCTCTGCACTTTTTCCAGAGTCTCAACATCTTTTTTTATAGTGTCTAAAACTGGATGCAACATTCTCGATGCAGTCTTACTAAGTCTTTATAGAGTGGTATTAGTCCCTTGATCTTGATTGAATCTCTCTGTTAATGCAATTTAGGATTGCATTGGCATTTTTGGCTGTCACCTCAAACTGTTGAGTCATATTTGCGTCATTCATAAAACAATCTTGAGTAGAAACTTTTGATAGCTTGTGCAGCAATCCTGTATATGTTATCTTTATCCCCAAGCAGAAAAATAAGAGCACCACACAGATTTCTTTCCCCCTTAAGGAATAAGATACTGAGTCACAAGGCAGCCCACACTGACAAGTTGTGGCTTGCGCATTGAGTACCAAAGAAACAATGAGTACAAAACGTACACGTCAAAATGTACCGAATTCGATGAGTTTCAGCGCAATTTGAGTACCAAGGTACCACTGTAAAGTTGCAACGTTGTGTGAAAAGTCCCAGCACTGAACTTCCTGTAAAATACCTTCTGATCAGCAGAGGGCAGTAGAGTCTCATTCAAAAACTACCAAGGAAGAATTCATGGAGAAAGGAGATTTTTATACACTGAAGTGCCACAAACTCACAATACGTGGCAAGCCTGTGGTTTTCAGAATCGGAATAAAGCTGGAAGGGACCACGGGGGGCTTCTAGCCCACCCCCCTCTCAAGCAGGAGACCCCATACAGTCTCAGACAAGCAACTATGGAGTTCCTTCTTAAACACCTCCAGTGATGGAGCAGCCAGGATTTCTGAAGGCAAGCCCTTCCACTGGTTAATTGTCCTGTTCGGTTTGTGTGTCATCTTTAGCTCTTAACATGGTTTGTTTGATTTCAACTTACCTAGTGTAATAGTGGCTGCTGTATATATTTCTTTCTCCTCTTGATTTTGTTTGGAGTGGAATGGAATTGAGCAGAGCAGAGTAGAATAGAGTTGGAAGGGAGCTTGGAGGTCTTCTAGGCCAAACCCCTGCTCAGGCAAGAAACCCTCTACCAGCCGAGGTGGCGCAGTGGTTAAATGCAGCACTGCAGGCTACTTCAGCTGACTGCAGTTCAGCAGTTCGGCTGTTCAAATCTCACCGGCTCAGGGTTGACTCAGCCTTCCATCCTTCCGAGGTGGGTAAAATGAGGACCCGGATTGTTGTTGGGGGCAATATGCTGACTCTGTCAACCGCTTAGAGAGGGCTGAAAGCCCTATGAAGCGGTATATAAGTCTAACTGCTATTGCTATTCCAGACAGATGGTTGAACGATCTCTTCTTAAATGCTTCCAGTATTGGAGAATTCACAGTTTCTGGAGGCAAGTTGTTCCTCTGGTTAATTGTTTTAACTCAGGAAATTCCTCCTCAGTTCTAAGTTGCTTCTCTCCTTGATTAGTTTCCACCCATTGCTTCTTTTCCTGCCCTCAGGTGCCTTGGAGAATAGTTTGACTCCCTCTTCTTTGGGGCAACCCCTGAGATATTGGAACACTGCTATCATGTCTCCCCTAGTCCTTCTTTTCATTAAACTAGCCATGCCCAGTTCCTGCAACCGTTCTTCATATGTTTTAGCCTCCAGCCCTCCAATCATCCTTGTTGCTCTTCTCTGCACTCTTTCCAGAGTCTCCACAACTTTTTTACATTGTGGAATCTCAAGAGTTTAATAGAATCTCCCATATGCTGTTAATTTATAGTTAAAATATATATTTTAATATGATTAGGAGCTGGTTGGGTGGGGGAAGCTGTAAATGCCCTTGAATTCACCAAAAGAGCTCAGGATATCCGAACAAGAAGCCAAGGAAGGGCAAATGACCCAAGGATTCAGTCCTCAACTTACGACCGTTGGTTTAGTGTCCGTTCGAAATTACAACATCACTGCAAAAAGTAATTTGTGGTCGGGCTTTTCACACTTGGGACCTTCGAAGCTTTGCATGATCAAAAATTCGGGCACCCAGTTATATTTAGGACAGTTGCAGTTTTCCTAGGGTCAAGTGATCGCCATTTGCAACCTTCTTCGCAGCTGGCTTCCGACAAGCCGGATTTGCTCAGTGACTGCATGATTCACTTAACAACGGCAAGCGATTCACTTGGCAAGGGCGGCAAAAAGTTTGTAAAACGGGGCAGAGCTCAACAAAGGCCTTTCTTAGCAAGGGAAATTTTGGGCGTAAGTCGAGGAGTACCTGTACGTGGTCCAATCTGTTCCTGTTTCCCCCTTCCCCCTGCCCCTCCCTCCGACCACTCTGTCCTGGAACCGCACAGGCAGCCTGTGTCTCCTTCCTCGGAACATTTCTGATGGTATTAACAAGGGCTTGGAATTCCTGGAGGGATTTGCACACAGGGGTAGTTTTGTCCTGACTGTGGTGCCCCCCCCCCGGACCTTGGGGCTGGGCGGGTTGGAGAAATGGCCTTACTGAAAGGGTCAACTGTATACTCAACATAGAATCCTAGAGCTGGAAGGGATCTCGGAGGTCTTCTAGTCCAACCCCCTACTCAGGAGATTATACCATTCCAGACAAACGGGTATCCAGTCTCTTCTTAAGAACCTCCAGTGATTGGAGCACCCACAACTTCTGGAGGCAAGTTGTTCCACTGATTAATTGTCCTCACCCATCAAGAAATTTCCCCTTGGTAGTAAAAATGGAGTAAAATGTTAATTTCATTGACTAAACCCCACAGGAATGGCATTGGAAAAGAAAGATAATTTGGCCCAGTGCAAATACTTTTTGGGTCTTAACCATTACACGCTATCTCAAGAACTATTTTTTTTCTCTCTCTCGATGTAAGAAATATCTGTAGGATGTGAGGGGGGAAAATATATCAAGCCAATGTGATTCTTCAGAATTTTTTCCCCATATGAAAAGGGCTTTCCCCCACATGCAAATATGTGTGTTTTTGTGTGCAAAATTGTTTTGCTTGCAATGCAAATGTGATCTTGCATGCAATTTTGTTTCGGTCCAAATGCAGATATATACAAACCTCAGTCTCGAAGGCCTGTGAGTGGTGAAAAATCTCAAACAAAGATTTTAGGACTGAATGAGTGAAATGCCTTTTTCCTCTTCATTTCTTTGTGCTTCCAGACTCATGAGGGTATCCCTCAACCTTGACAATGTGAAGATATGCAAACTTCGATTCTACGAATTCCCCCAGCTCTCTCTCAGAAGTGGGAGCAGGATAAGGCTGGGGCTATTTGGCTGGAGGGCTCAAAATTAGTAACTTAGTTATTCGACCAATCTCCAAAAGATAAGATATAATTTGGAGGTGAATTGGGAAGACTCCGCTTGCTTCCAAATTAGCTATTTCCTTGTGAAATTCTTTTAGCGCAACGAACTCCTTTGCTTATCCAACCAAACTTTGATCAGAGAAGAGCAACGAAGATGATTAGGGGACCAGAAGCAAAAATGCATGAAGAACGGTTCCTGGAATTGGGTATGTCTAATGAAAAGAAGGACTAGGGGTGACATGATAGCAGCCTTCCAATATTTGAGGGGATGCCCCGAAGAGACGGTCAACTATTATTATCCAAAGCCCCTGAAGGCAGGACAAGAAGCAATGGATGGAAACGAATCAAGGAGAGAAGGAACCTAGAACTAAGGCGGAATTTCCGGATAGGTAATTTATGATAGATAACCCCTGAAAAAAAAAACCCTCAAAACTTTGTGCATATTAGCTTTCGCTCAATTCTTTGCTCCTGGTGAGGAAAGCTATGGCAAATCTAGACAGCAGACTAAAAAGCAGAGACATCACCCTGCCAACAAAAATGCGTATAGTCAAGGATCTGGTTTTCCCAGTTGCAATGGATGGCTGTGAAGGTTGGACCATAAGGAAGGCTGAGCGCCAAAGAATGGAGGCCTTTGAACTCTGGTGCTGGAGAAGACGACTCCTGCATTGAGTCCCTTGGACCGCAAGGCCATCCAACCGATCAGTCTTACAGGAGATCAACCCTGACTGCTCTTTAGAAGGCCAGAGCCTGAAGAGGAAACTCAAAAGACTTTGGCCACCTAAGGAGAAGGAAGAAGGACTCCCTGGAGAAGAGCCTCATGCTGGGAACGATGGAGGGCAAAAGAAGAAGGGGACGGCAGAGAAGGAGGTGGCTGGATGGAGCCACCAAAGCAGTCGGCGTGAGCTTCAGTGGACTCCAGAGGATGGTAGAGGACAGGAAGGCCAGGAGGAATGTTGTCCATGTGGTTGTGATGGGTCGGACACGATTTCACAACTAACAACAACAATTCTTCGATTTTTGCATCTATGGATTTTGAAGGATAAAACATAAACATACACAAACTTGGACTTTCCTATTGTTTCACTCCAAGGACCTCTAGCATCCTATGTAGGGTTTCATGGAGAGAAAAAAATAAACCAGCACCTTCAACGCTTCTCAAAATCTGTGGATTCCTGCAAGATTAGAAACCCCAGGCAGTTTTCCTGCTCCACTCCAGGGTAAACATACCTATCTCCCTTCTTTGAATTGCTCTGTAGATCATCAAGATGTCCCATTAAACTGGCATTTGTCCCAAACCCTTGTTTTCCCTGGAAGTTTTCTGCAGGAGAGAAGGGAGGTGTTAATTGGGACTCCTGCCCCTGGGGTTGAGTGAATGAGACCGCCTGTTTGTGCCTCAAATTAACTCCATTTCCATACTGACTATGTTGATTCTAATTAACCAAGGAGGAGAAAGGCTCCCTTGGTGAAATTGGAAGACAAAGAGTAATAAATTAATCGCAGCCTGCAAAACTCCTGGGTGGGTTTCCGGAATCACCTTCGACTAGCTAATCCCCAGCCTATTGTTTCTGCCATGGACTGTCAAAATGTTGGTTTAATTTTTATTCAAACCCAGCTTCCTATATACCTTGAGCGTTGCATGTTGCGTAAGAGATTGATAACTTTTTTTAAAAAAGGAAAAAAATATTTTTTGCTGCATCTTGAGCATTGTGATCTTAGAAACAGATGAGTTGAAACTGTCCTTTGTAATTAAACAATGTTTGGTTAGTAAGTTTGGCAGGAGTTTGGACTGTTCCTGAAATCGGCCAACTATAGATTTTAAATAACCTGGATTTGAAAGTTAACCAATCCTGTTATTTCATTGGTTGTGGCTTTATTACTTTTGTGAACCTCGTATCTGTGATTTGTCAACCACAATTATGCCTTAGCATAGTTATAATTATGTTCTATTATAGCTCTATCTCTATATCTATCAATCTATCTATCTATCTACCTACCTACCTACCTACCTACCTACCTACCATCTATCTATCTATCTATCTATCTATCTATCTATCTATCTACCTACCTACCTACCTACCTACCTACCTACCTACCTACCATCCATCCATCCATCCATCTATCTATCTATCTACCTACCTACCTACCTACCTACCTACCATCTATCTATCTATCTATCTATCTATCTATCTATCTATCTATCTATCTATCTATCTAGCCATCCATCCATCCATCCATCCATCCACCCACTGCATAGCTATATAGATCAACTTTATCTATCCGTCCATCCATTCATCCATCCATCTATCCACTGTATATTTATATAGATAAACTCTGTCTCTTTCTTTCTTTCTTTCTTTCTTTCTTTCTTTCTTTCTTTCTTTCTCATGTTTCTTAACCTTCCATCTGCTTTTAAGCATATATGACCTCAGATATCAAAATTATTTTTATTACCTCAAGTTGTCTTAAAATTGGCATGTCCCATGCTCAAAAAAAAATGTAGATGGAATTGCTTGGAATGTTGTTTCTTTGAACATGATTACTTCAATCTACAATCCAACTATACTGTATTACAGTGGTTCCCAAACTTGGCAACTTTAAGACTTGTGGACTTCAACTCCCAGAGTTCACCAGCCAGAAGAGCTAGCGGAGCATTCTGGGAGTTGAAGTCCACAAGTCTTAAAGTTGCCAAGTTTGGGAACCACTGCTGTATTACAATCAAACATTAAACTTCCAATAGGAGATACTTCTACTTGATACTCTCTGAACTTGGTTGTTTACTCACAGACATTTCATTACCCAACTTGGTAACATCATCAGTGCTAGTGAGTGTTGAGTTCGCTACCTCCTCATAAACAGTAGCTTGCCCTGCCAATGTTGGTGGAGGTATGCTTTTCTCCTTGATTGGGGTATTGCTTTCCACTACATTGTTTGTCTGGTGTCAATCCCTGCTTATCTAGATGTGCTTTGCTAGGAAGGGTGTGTTCCAGACCTCTTGTTTCCTTCTTAGCTTTTTGCTGTCTCTTGAATGGTGTGGAAAGGGGATCGATCTCTATGTGTCCAGTGATGGCTGACCATAAATCCCTTCGAGAGCAACCTGACTGTACTCATGAACAACTTAACTGCGGTTTCATTCTAATTACTCTAACAGCGCTTCGCGCAATATGCCAAAGCCAGCCGAATGAGCTTGGGCAATTTTGCATGGAGCGTTTTACTGAAATTACTGTACAGCTGTTTTTCCAGCCTGTTGCATAAACTGGGGCCTTCCTGTTAAGCTTCAATGTACTTGGCTTGTTTGGAAGCCTATGCGATAGGAACACAACCCTTCACATTTGTGGCTTTGTGCTTTAGTTGAGCGGAACCCAAGTGTGACCAAACATGGATGCAGGCCACGGAGGCTTAATTTCGGAATAAGCAGGCAGCGGAAAAGCAGGTCATCCATACAACTGAGGAAAATCTACTGGCTTTATATAACAGGATCAGAATAGAGGTTGGAAGGGAACCTCAAGGATCATCTAGCCCAGCCCCATGCAAGAAAAGTCTATTAAACTTCCCTGGAGAGATGACCATCCAGTGATCTTCGCGAAACCCTCCAGAGATGGAGAAACTACAACCTTCATAGGAAGGCAGTTCTTCTGTTCCACAGGTAGTCCTCGACATACAACTACAGCTGAACTCAAAATTCACATCACTAAGTGAAACGGTGGTGAAGTGAATGTTGTCCCATTTTACAACCTTCCTTAACTGAATCGGTGAAGTTGTGAAGTTTGTCTGGCTTCCCTGCTAACTCTTGTCAGATGGTGGCAAAAGGAGATCACGTGATCCCGGGACTCTGCGACCGTCATACGTACATGCCAGTTGCCAAGTGTCCGAATTTGGATCACGTGAGGATGTTGCAGTGAGCCGAAGCATGAAAAATGACCGTCAGTTTTTATCAGGGTTGTGGGAACTTCATTCACTAAACAAATGGTTGTAAGTCAAGCACTACTTCTGTCTGGCTCTTATCATCATCAATTAACGACCCCATCATCCCTTGTGGGATGGAGTCTGGGCAACTGAATGGAGCTAGCAGAGTGTTTACTGGCCGGATGCCTTCATGTCGCCAATGCGGAGTTTTGTTCAGCAGAACAGTGGTGGGATTCAAAAATTTTTACTACCGGTTCTGTCAGCATGGCTTGGTAGGGGAAGGATACCGTAAAGTCTCCATTCCCTCCGGGGTGGATGTTCTGTTACAATTCAGCCTGTTGTGCCTTAAAATGGCTTCTACTGTACTGCCGCAAAATGGCTTCTACTGTGCAGCGCAGTGGAGTTGCCATGCTAACGGCTTCACTGTACTCCACAAGGGAAACCATGCTCCTTTTTAAGCTGCATAGAACATGTCATGCACACAGAAAAGAGGTGATCCAGTCCCAGCTGCCATTTTGACTTTTTTGACCACCACCACCCCAACGCAGACTTCCCCCAATCAGCCCGGCTAGGAAAGATGCCCCCAATGATGTCACCCCCGCCTGCCTGATTCTGTATCTCAACAACATCTCAAAAATATCTTTTTCCCTTCCCCTCCCAACTGTGTTTGCAAGACGATACTGCAAATTGTGTCCCCCCCCACCGCTAATGCTTATTTATTTCATCCACACACACCCATGTCTCTCACTCCCCCTCCCTTTTTATTTTTCTTTCAAACTCCCCCCTCCCCTTGTTACAATTTCCCAGCTAAGCCTGTTCGACAAATTAAATTGTAAGTGTGTAATTGCAGGCAGCCTATTTTTTTGGAGGGGGGGGGGTGGCTGTGAAAATTGGGAGTTGGATTAAGCTTTGCTGGAAATCCATTTTCATCTGCGTTTTTTTAATACGTCGGGACCTGCTGCTCTAGAATCCAAGACTCGATGCCAGGTCCTCGGTGCTGCTGCTTCTGCTCCGTGCCGTAATTGAAATGCCCGCGTGGAATAAAGGCGGCTGTAATTCCAGGATTATTAGCTGACTGAGGTCATTGGGACGCACATGTGTGCGAATGCTTGCTTGCAAGAGAGAGGCCAGGGGGTAGCTGTGGACGCTTCCCCAAAAATCTAACACGGGGTTCTTTAACCTTGGCAACTTGAAGATGCGGTGGGATGGGGGGCTTCAACTGCCAGAATTCCCCAGCCGGCATGTTTTAATATGGACGGACTTCAAATTCCAGAATTCTCTAACTAGCATGCTTTAAGATGGGTGAACTTCAACTCCCAGAATTCCCCAGCTGGCATGCTTTAAGGTGTGTTGACTTCAACTCCCAGAATTCCCCAGCCAGCATGTTTTAATATGGACGGACTTCAAATTCCAGAATTCTCTAACTAGCATGCTTTGAGATGGGTGAACTTCAACTCCCAGAATTCCCCAGCTGGCATGCTTTAAGGTGTGTTGACTTCAACTCCCAGAATTCCCCAGCCAGCATGTTTTAATATGGACGGACTTCAAATTCCAGAATTCTCTAACTAGCATGCTTTAAGATGGGTGAACTTCAACTCCCAGAATTCCCCAGCTGGCATGCTTTAAGGTGTGTTGACTTCAACTCCCAGAATTCCCCAGCCGGCATGTTTTAATATGGATGGACTTCAACTCCCAGAATTCCTCAGCCAGCATGCTTTAAGACAGGTGAACTTCAGCTCCCAGAATTCCCCAGCTGGCATGCCTTAAGGTGTGTTGACTTCAACTCCCAGAATTCCCCAGCTGGCATG
>NC_045552.1:3297131-3315203 GCF_009769535.1 Thamnophis elegans
TTGCGGGAAAATCACTGTTTCTCAACCTTGGGAGCTTGAAGATGTGTGGACTTCAACTCCCAGAATCCCCCAGCCAGCATAGCAGCATGGTTTAAAGCATATTGGTTGGGGAATTCTGGGAGTTGAAGTCCACAAGCTGTCATGGTTGAAAAAGATGGAGAGGTCCAAATTCCAGCTTTCTGCTCCTCAGCTTATAATATCTACCAGTGTTTTTATATCATAACCTAGTATCATGCTAACATGGTCTAAATTTACCTCACCTCATAACTGATTGGGTTCAGACAATACATGTAGGCATAACCTACAGCTAGTTTGGTCTAGTGGTGAAAGTGCCAGGTTAGAAACCAGGAGACAGTGAGTTCTAGCTCCAATTCAGACATGAAAGCTGACTGGATGACTTTGGGCCAATCACTGGGAGAGGGTGAGTTCTAGTCCTGCCTAAGGCATGAAAGCTGGTTGGGTGCCTTTGGGCCAATCACTAGGAGACGGTGAGTTCTAGTCCCACCTTAAGCATGAAAGCCAGCTGGGTGACTTTGGGCCAATCACCAGGAGACTGTGAGTTCTAGTCCTCCTTATACATGAAAGCTGGCTGGATGACTTTGGGCCAATCACCAGGAGACAGTGAGTTCTAGTCCTCTTTAAGCATGAGAGCTGGCTGGGTAACTTTGGGCCAGTCACCAGGAGACAGTGAGTTCTAGTCCTCTTTATGCATGAGAGCTGGCTGGGTAACTTTGGGCCAGTCACCAGGAGACAGTGAGTTCTAGTCCTCTTTATGCATGAGAGCTGGCTGGGTAACTTTGGGCCAGTCACCAGGAGACAGTGAGTTCTAGTCCTCCTTATGCATGAAAGCTTGCTGGGTGACTTTGGGCCAATCACCAGGAGACAGTGAGTTCTAGTCCTCTTTACGCATGAGAGCTGGCTGGGTAACTTTGGGCCAGTCACCAGGAGACTGTGAGTTCTAGTCCTCCTTATGCATGAAAGCTGGCTGGATGACTTTGGGCCAATCACTGGGAGAGGGTGAGTTCTAGTCCTCCTTACGGATGAAAGCTTGCTGGGTGACTTTGGGCCAATCACCAGGAGACAGTGAGTTCTAGTCCTCTTTAAGCATGAGAGTTGGTTGGGTAGCTTTGGGCCAATCCCCAGGAGACATTGAGTTCTAGTCCTGCCTTAAGCATGAAAGCAGTCTGGGTAACTGACTTTGGGCCAATCACCAGGAGACGGTGAGTTCTAGTTCCACTTTAAGCACAACTGGGTAACTTTGGGCCAACCCCTCTCCACCCAACCCACTTCACAGAGTTGTTATTGTGGGTCAAGTAAGAGGAAGAAGGGATATTAGATATGTTGGCCACCTTCTGTGGCTTTTAAAATAAAGACAGGGTCTAAATAAAATAAAAAATAAATAACCCGAGTACCCTGTTTATCCCTTCCAAAAATAACACGTACGCAGAAGCAGCACTGCTTTAGCAGAATAAGCCAATCTTGCTCTTGTATTTTGTCCTGTGTCCCCTGGCCTTTCACATTTCCTCTGCAATTCCGTGTAGCCATCCGTGCTACTGGGGTGGGGTGGGGGGAAAAAACAGGACCGAAAAAAAAACTAAGCGGCATCTGGAACAGCAGAAAAGAGGGGATTAAGGACATTTGCCGCAGACTATTAATGAGCGTGTAAAAAGGACTGAAAATTTTGCTCTCTCGGATCCTTCCCCTGAAATTACTCTGCTAAGAAGCTTAGCAAGGGAAAAAATGCCCAAGAAAGCATTTAGATGTATTGTGCAACAGCTCTCTAAAAGAAAGAAGATTTTATTTTCCTACTGGTGGCGAGTTCAGCCCACGCTGCTTTACGTTTTTAAGAAGCCGGAGAGAAGTCAAATGAACATTTAATGTTTTTTATGGAAAAAGCTGAAGTTATAAATATTCTCTCTACCCCCTCTGCCCCGCTCCGCAATCCTGATCATTATCCTCGTGTGCATTACGAACCAAGAAAAGAAATCTCGGCTTAAATGGGCATCCTATTTTCTTTTTTTCCCCATTTTACACACATTTCCTACGATCCGGTTTAAAGGTTCCTCTGCCGGTTTAAAAGGCTGCAGCATTTACAGCAGGGAAGCCAAATAAAGTTTAATGAAGATGTCTATTTGCGGAAAGAAAAGGGGAAAAAAAGTTTTGTTTGGACTTGATTGGGCCAGAGGTGGGTTCCTACCAGTTCGCACCTATTCGGTCAAATCTACCGAACCGGATAGAAGAGGTTCCACCAGTGGACCCGGAAAGCAGGCCACACCTACAGAAGAGGTTCAAATTTTTTTGAAACCCACCACTGGATTGGGCTCATCATTTTCACGAACAAAGGATTTGTGTGTGTGTGTGTGTGTGTGTGTGTGTGTGTGTTGCATTTGTGCTGATAAATAAATAAAGGGAGACTAGTATAGATCTATTTCAAGCTATTTAGCTCTCATCAGCTAGCCATACCCTTACTGGGGGTCGAACCTCGGCTGTATTACATATCAGGCAGTTACATTAGCCACTAAACCACAGGCTCTCTTCCTTTATCAACTAGGCCAGGGAAATAGGTATGTATTGTGTCACAACCCCTGGTATGGCCAAATATGGGAGGAAGCATACTGCTTCCTTTCTCTATCGGCTCATCACAAGAGACCATCACGACAGAAAGCCATTATTTTTACTGTTGCCTTTGTTACATTTGTGTTGCATTTGTGCTGATAAATATATACACACACACATACACACACACCAACAAAATATTATATAGATTAAAATATTAGAATTAAAATAGTATAGTAATAAAAACCCATCGAAGTACAGTCCGTGACATGAAAAAAAACATTGGCAAAAAAGGATTTCTTAGGTATGCAAAATGTATGATCAGTCCTGGGTATGCTTTCATCAAATAAAAGAAGACAAGCAACAGTTTTTCATGGTGTAATTCGTTGGCCAGGAAATAAAATGGAACATTTTTATTGTTTACTTACGTAAACAGTAAACCTAAGCACACACTTAGCCCCAAAAATCCACTTTTTATTTCAAGCGCTGTGAGTTATATTCATTCACAGCCCATAATGAGTCCCAAATAGTTTGTAAAGAGTCCGACAGAAGTCTGCCAAAGTCTTTCAGGGTAAGGCTGATAAACACCCACCTTGAAAAGCTGCCAAAGACCTAATTGGCAATTAGCTTTGCAAAGCCACACGGAGCACAGAGTCAAAACGGAGCTTCAGAATTTAAACCAACCAGAACGAAGGAAGTTGCTTCCTGCAAAGGCTCACGTCCGTTTTGCTCCTCTTCTATGTCTTATGGGAGGGGCCAATCATCTCCAAGCCTTACTCCCGAGTTGCTCCTTTTGTCTGAACTGTTCTTGCCTTCTGGCAGTTCTGTGCATGTACCCACTGGGAACAGGCTCCAGCTGTTCTTCTGCCTCACTGATGTCTGACTCTGAAGGCAGCTGATAACTGTCAGACTGCCCTGGCCCCTCTCTGCCTCCGACACAGAGCCCTCCTCAGAGCCTTCTCCAGACTCCAGGACTGGCCCATCTTCCTCCCCAACCTCCTCACCATCTGACTCCGCCGGCGTACCACAACACAACTAGGGATGTCTGGGGGTTAACACGAAAGCAGTTTTCCAATAACTAAGGGGCTGCCCCCCAAGAAGAGATGGGTCAACCTATTCTCTAAAGTACCAGAGAGCAGGACAAGAAGCAATGGATGGAAACTAATCAAGGAGAGACGCAAACCCAGAACTAAGGAGAAATTTCCTGACAGTGAGAACAATCAACCGGTGGAACAATTTGCCTCTAGGTAAATTGTGGATGTTCCACCACTGGAGCTTTTTAGAAAAGAGTGGATAACCATTTAACCGGGATGGTACAGGATCTCCTGCTTGAGCAAGGGGTTGGACTAGAAGACCTCTCCCCCCCCCCCCCAAGGTCTCTTCCAACTCTGTTATCTGTCTGTTAACCTCCTCGGAAGCCAAGCGCAATAGGCCTAACCTTAACCCCCAAATGTGTTTCTCTCCCCCCCACACACACACCAAAAAAAATGTCACCCACCCTCTTAATGTCTCGGGGGCCCTGATTCTACCCGACAGCGGAAAACCCAACGTATTTATCAACCTGCATGGAAACGCTCTCTCTGTTTATTAATCTTGGGAGCATGGCTCTAATACCAATCATGTGAGATCTCTGGAGCAGCTCTTTAGAATGGACTCTGGACAATGTTGTGTGCACCAAATTGTTGCTGAGCACACCCTTCCCCCCACACACACACACGGTGACCGCCGTGGCCACCATCCCCATCACCACTTCCCTGCCGCCGCCGCTGCTGCCACCACCACCACCACACCCAGCTTTTCCCCTAGGGCTTAAGAGGAGAAAATCTCAAACCTTCCCATCTAAATGCTCGGAGAAGTCCCAGTCTGCACACAATCTCTTCCCAGGCTCTAAATCTCTTTCAATTCAGGTTAAGCTTCTCTTTTTATTACAGATTATAGGGAGTGATCTCTCCCACTGTATTTCTACGGGTTATCCTTTTAACACATTTTGCTCTTTCTAGCTAGGGTTATTTTGTCTGGTTTCATGGGGTCAGGAAACAGCTGTCTTGGGTTTTTCGGTTGGAGTCCTCCCCAGACCAAATCTTTGCTATGTTTTCTTCCAGAAGCTCCCCACCGTCCCTAGGCTGGGCACCTACATCTTGGAGTTGCCACCGAGAGAAGGTAAGGATGTTTCTTTTTTTAATGAAACTCCGAAGCAAGGCAGTATTTTGTATAGGGGTGTGTTTGTGTGTGTGTGTTTGTGGAACAGGACTCCAGAACATTTATTTCAGTCTCAGTCGAAGGTGACGATTATCTTCATCCTAACAGAGAAGAAAGAAGATGTATTGGGTAAACTTTATAAGACGCCACGAACATAAACCTCCGTTCATTATTTGCGATCCAGCCTAGACATCTTCAACCATCCTCAATATTCTGTCCAGTTTAGCTTTCTTCTTCTGCCCCGCTAAGAATTCTTGGCAACTTGGAGACCTAGGAACCGGGATACTGTCATAGAATAATTTTACGTATTTTGGAGGTCCACCACAGAAATCTTTGATCATAACCAATGCATTCTGTAATGCATCCATGCAAGCAGGCTTTGTTACTGGATAGAGGTTTTCAGAGCTTTGGAAAAGGGCAAAAGGAATTAATTATGTGAAAAGAACATGGGGGGGAAATTCCGTATAATTTCATGAGTTCAGTTCAGTTCAGTTTATTACATTTATATGCCGCCCTTTTCCCCCGAGGGGGACTCAGGGCGGCTCACAACTCAACCAGGGAAGGGGAATACAGAGAAAAAAATTTAAAAAACAAAGCATAACAATACATAATTTAAAAACATACAACAGTCATACCATTCGAGACGGGGGCAACAGCTCTTTAGCCCCAGGCCTGTCAGAACAGTTTACCTTAGGCTGCTTCTGAAAAGTATCCTGAAAGTAGAAGTTACTAGAGACTCTCGCTATCATCTCCAGCAAAAGAAGAGGTAGTCAAAGCAATTCCTCTTTGCTAATGTTTATAATTATGATTTACAACCCAAAGGAAGCCAAACTGGAAAATATTGGATCCTTTACAGAATATTATCGTATCAAGGTGTATCCTTCAAGAGAAAAGCAATGTTTTATATAGGATCCATCAGGATGTCTTCACATTAGTCTCGGGAGATGAATAAAAAGCCCTAATTTCATTCTTCGAGATTATTACAGGGTTTCGATGCACAAAATCAACGCTTATTCATTTGGAGGGAGAGGATGAAGGTTGAAGAAGAGAAGAAATGTAACATTTCTTTGGGACTTAGAGTCAGGGTTTTACTGCCTACAAATTTGTTTTAACGCCTCTTGTGGCTTCCTTAAAATTAATAAATGCAACTAGATTCTAATTACATATATATATATATATATATATATATATATATATATATATATATATATATATATATATATATATGTATATATATGTGTGACCTTCCTCCCATGTTTGGGCATACCAGGGGTTGTGACTTTAAATATATACCTCTCACCCTGGCTGGCTGATAAGGAGTCGAGCTCTGTAGCTCAATGGTTAACACATCTGCCTAAGAGACAATAGAGCACAGGTTTGATTCCCAGCATGGGTATGGCTAGCTGATGAGAGCTAAATAGCTTGAAATAGATCTATACTAGTCTCCCTTTATTTATTTATCAGCATAAATATAACATACATACATACATACATACATACATACATACATACATATATATATATATATATATAGTCTGCAGAGTTTAAATCAGGACGTGCTACTGCAGTCAAGATTATACCGATGAAACGGATTGCACGTTTTCTCTCAAAATTAAAATAGCAGCACTAATTTTCTACTCTTAAGAGTGCTATTAGGGTTTTCAATTTCTATGCTTATCCCAAACACAGTATTATCAAATTTTTGTTGCACATTTTCCATCGAATCCAAATACATTGGACATTGTTTAAGTTATTTTCTGTTGCCCTTCCCAGAATGGATGCTGGTTTTATTTTGGATTAATAGCCTCCCCCCCCCCCCCCAATCTCTCGAGCGAGATTATCACGCTTAGATTTGCAACAGAAAGCAATATATCCACAAAAGAAAAATTCAAGGTTTTTCTTTGCTTTAAAGGATTTTCCCTGCATCTTTCCCCCACTTTATAAATCTATAATCCCAGACACCGGAAAAAGATGCCATCCCTTTAAAAGGGGGGAAAAAATAATATCTAGGGCAAAACAACATCTGCCTTTTTTTCGCTAAGCCCCCAAGTTCCTTAGATTAAGAATCTCTTATATTTCTGTCTGTCCTCATGGCTATATTTGAATTTGGCAGCTTGCTTTTCAACTGCTTCCCTAATATAAATGAAATAGAATAGAAAACCACCTTTTGAAAAAATCAAGGATATTTTGCTCTCCTGTTTTAAGGTAAATAAGAGCACAAAGCAACATGCAATCATAAAACAGTAAAGAAAGAAGATAAAAGGAAATAATTGCCTAGGTTATATATTGCAAAATGCAGAACCTAATCAATAAAACTAAATAAATAAAGCCAGTTTGGTTTAATGGTTAGGCTAGAAAGTGGGAGACTCTTGAATTCAAGTCCCACCTTAGCTATGAAAGACGGCTGGGTGCCTTTGGGCCAATCACCAGGAGACAGTGAGTTCTAGTTCCACTTTAGCCATGAAAGCCAGCTGGGTGATTTTGGGTAAGTCCCTCTCTCTTAGCCCAACCTACCTCACAGGGTTGTTATGTTGGGGGGAAAGGAGGAATGAGTACTATATGTGTTCACCGCTCTGAGTTATTTGTAAAAATAATAAAGGTGAGAGATAAATAAATACGGGGGGGGGTGGGGGGGGGGGAAGAAAAATTAAACTTGGTTACAATAAACCCAGGTTAGTTTTTTATGGTTTAGGGTGCTGGGCAAATCAAGGCTCACCTTTTGGTGAGCTTATATTTATTTATGTATTCATTTGTAAAATTCGTTGGCCGCCATCTTATCCAGGGTGATTATGGGAAACTATGATTCAATGCAATGGGTAAACTCAGAAAATGGGTGGATTCAGCAAGGTAAATGCTGCCATTCAGCACTTAATTTTCAAAGTTGTAAGATAAGTGGCAAATAAATTAGGATAGATAGATAGATAGATAGATAGATAGATAGATAGATAGATAGATAGATAGATAGATAGATAGAAAGAAAGAAGGAAAAGAGGAAGGATAGATAGAAGGAAAAGAGGAAGGAAAAAAAAGAGAAGGAAGGAAGGAAAGAAGGAAGGAAAGAATGAAAGAGAAAGAAAGAAAGAAAGTTTTATCCAGATTGAGAAATAGGGATATATTTTTTCAGTGATCAGAAAAGGATCCTAGAAGAAAGATTTTAAAAATCCCTTATTAGATTTCCCAATACTATGAATAAATCTGAAACCTGCACTTCCATTTACCCAGAAACCTTTTCAAGAAACTCTTTGGGACTTACTCCTGTGTAAACCTGCCCCACAGAGGTCTACAGCTAACCAGGTGATATCTCTTATCAGGTGCGAACAGCTTCATTACAGAAAGAATATTCCCCTGTTTACAAACCTTACGCCCGCCTCCTTATCTTAAGTGCTTTTTAAGAACAAAATAAACATGTAAACAAATCCCCTTTTGTTCTTCTTGAAGGGCCCAAAAAGCTAGAATACAATGATTAAAAAAAAATCAACTCAGATGTTCTTGATTTGATCATCCCAAGACCTCCCATGCAAATGGGCAGAGTGATAAATACCTCGGTGGGGGATCCCCGGAGATCTGGCATAATGAAATTGATAACCATGGTTTGGCATACACAGTTTGCATGTCCCTTGATTGTTGATTATGATGTTACAGCCCAGGCAAGGGCTGTGTGTGCGTGTGGATATGCAGGCTCCCTGCTCCATAATAATGAGCTCGTGATGAAGTCTAGTCCTTAATGGAGGACTTCCTCAACGGTAGATCAGCCTCCTGAATCTGGTTAGCCAGCTGAGTTTACAGCAAACGTTGAACCTTAAATCCAGGTTAACCAAGTGGCTGTATTTACATAACTAACCGGATAAGCCCCGTTGTGGCTCAAGGAAATGGTCCTTTCACACAATACACTAAGACAAATGTTGGGTTTCTCACCAAAGAACTCACAGCAATACTATTGTATCATGCTGAAGCTATCCAGGTCATTGGAGGTTTAAGACTCTAGGAGAGCTGGATATTTTTAACATTCCTTAGGACTGAGCTGGGGCAGTTCAAATCCTGCATCCGACAGCCCTCTACTTTGGATAGCTACACCTTCCCTATTTATCTCCTCACAGCCACACCAGAAGCAGTTAGAGATGGTTCCCTTCCTTAGGCATCCAGTTAAAACATCCACCCCATTGCAATTCTATGGCTCCACATTATGGTGATTTTATTGTGGTTTTATCTTAATGTAATATTTTATCTCCTATTTTGTATTGTCCACATCATAGAGATAATAGATGAGGTAGGTAGGTAGGTAGGTGGGTGGGTGGATGGATGGATGAAGAAGTAGGTAGGTAGATAGGTAGGTAGAGGTATAGAGGTAGAGATAGATATAAATATATAGAGATGATAGAGAGAAATAGTTAGCTAGGAAAGTAGGTAGGTAGAGATCGAGAGAAAGATATATACATATATAAAGATGATAGATAAGGTAGAGTGATGATAGAGATAGATAGATAGATAGATAGATAGATAGATAGATAGATAGATAGATAGATAGATAGATAGATAGATAGAGGAGGGAGGGAGGAAGGGAGGGAGGGAGGTAGAGATATATACATAGAGATAATGGATAAAAATGTAATGATGATAGAGGTAGGTAGGTAGGTAGGTAGGTAGGTAGGTAGGTAGGTAGGTAGAGATAGATAGATAGATAGATAGATAGATAGATAGATAGATAGATAGATAGATAGATGATAGGTAGGGAGGGAGAGAGAGAGAAAGAGAGAGATGATATAGACAGACAGATCTATCTATCAGATTAGACAGACAGACAGACAGACAGACAGACAGACAGACAGACAGACAGACAGATAGATAGATAGATGTAGAGCGAGAGAAAAAGAGGGAGGGAGGTAGAGATATAGATATATATAAATATATAGAGATGATAGAGAGATAGAGATGATAGATAGGTAGATAAGTAAAGAGATAGGTAGAGAGATAGAGATAGTGAGAGAAATCTATAGCTATATAGATATAGATTTGCTGACACTTTATTTAAACTAAATTTGTATATCAATTATTGCATGACCCCTGCAGATATCACACACTAAATAAATAAATTAAATAAATTTCTTATTTTTAAGAGAGCCAGTTTGATCTAGTTTGGTCTAGTAGTTAAGACACCAGGCTAGAAAGCAGGAGAATGTGAGTTCAAGTCCTGCCTTAGCCACGAAAGTCAGTCGGATGACCTTGGGCCAGCCCTTCCTTCTTAGCCTAATCCACCTCCCAGGGTTGTTGTGAGAAGAAGGGAAGTATGTTGGACATACTATTTGCCAATTGCCACCTGGGGTTATTTGTAAAAAAATAATGATGCTCCCATAAAGACACACATAAATAAAGACATGTATCATGTATTAATTTAAATTTACAATGACTCCGGGTGACTTACAATAATTAGGGGGGGGGGGAGGAAAAACTTCTTAAAAGTTTTGAAGTTTTGTAAAGTCCTCTTTACAAAGTGACTGTTAGCCCTCCTTTAAAGCTATCCTCTTTCCCCCAATCCACAGATTTTAACCGGGAGAGAACAAAGCCATCCAAATGTCTTATGCAAATAATAAAATAAAATAATAAAATATATAATAAAATAATAAAATATAGTATAATATAGTATAATATAGTATAATATAGTATAATATAGTATAATATAATATAATTAATGTAATGTAATATAATGTAATATTATATTATATTATAATGTAATATATAATATTATATTATAATGTATATAATATAATAATAAAATAAAATAATAAAATAAAATAAAATAATAAAATAAAATAAAATAATAAATAAAATAAAATAAAATAAAATAAAATAAAATAAATAAAATAAAATAAAATAAAATAATAAAATAATAAAATAAAATAAAATAAAATAAAATAAAATAAAATAAAATAAAATAAAATAAAATAAAATAAAATAATAAAATAAAATAAAATAAAATAAATAAAATAAATAAAATAAAATAAATAAAATAAAATAAAATAAATAAAATAATAAATAAAATAAAATAAAATAAAATAAAATAAAATAATAAAATAAAATAAAATAAAATAAAATAAAAAAAGCTGAAACTTCGCCAAATTTCTGTTTAGACAGAGAAACGGAGCTAGGAAATCTGATTTTGCCCCTCCCCCAAAAAAACTCCCCAAGTTTGCCTCCCTACCCAGCCAAGGTGTCAAAAAGCAGTTAAATGCCCGTCTATCACTTCGCCCGGCCACTTTTTTCCTTCTTCCTTTCGGGTTGATCAGCCCAATCCCAGTTTGTTAATTGAAAAGGAGTGGAAACCGTGCGTTTGTTTGTTTTTTTTAAAAACCCCAAGCTTGGAAAAACTCGGAGGGCGTCGTGCTTATTTGCTGTGGCCGAAGGGAGAGGCAGGCTCCCGCGTGGGTCTCCGTGGGACCCCCGACAAACTGAAGAGCCAAGAAGGCAGGGGTGGGTCAGGGAGAAGGGAAGGTGGCGGGTGGAGAAGCAGCCATTCAAACTAAAGAGAGGGTGGGGGGAGAGAGGATTTAAACCCCCGCGGAACACGCGTGTAAATTCTTCCGACGTGATGAGGAAAAGAAGGGATGCAATGATTTAGGAGGAGGGAGACTGAGGTTGTTTATAATATTCAGCCTTGCGTTATCTCCTCCCCGTCCCCAAGTGCTAGATTTTTAAAAAAATTAATTGATTTTCTCTTTACATACAATATGTGCTTTTGATCGATTTCCCCCGGAGTTCCCGAGGTAGATTTGGAAGCCGCAGGCAGAAAACTTTTAGACCCTGAAAGGCTGAAAAGTTCCCAGTCTTCCCTTCGATCTCCACACATCGGCTTCTCTCATTCCCTACTCCACTTCAGTTAAAAGCCAAAGGAAAATAAGAGAGAAAGAAAACAGGAGAAGGAAAAACAGAAAATTAAAAGGGCAGAAAACATGAGCGATAGATGAATAGATAGATAAATGGATGAATAGATAGCTAGATAGAAGAGAGAGAGTGGATGGATGGATAGGTGGATAGATATATAAATGGATGAATGGATGGATGGATGGATAGATAGATAGATAGATAGATAGATAGATAGATAGATAGATAGAAGATAGAGTGGATGGATGCTTGGATGGATGGATGGATGGATGGATAGGTGGATGGATATATAAATGGATAGATAGATAGATAGATAGATAGATAGATAGATAGATAGATAGATAACTGATACAGAGACAGAGAGACAGACAGATGGAAAGAGATTGCTTGCTAGCTAGCTAGCTAGTGATAGATACCAAAAGATAAATAGATAGATAGATTATGGATGGATGGATATGATGGTAGGTAGGAAGGTAGATAGATGATAGTCTCAACAAATTGAGAAATTATGAGGTGACAGAAGTTTCTCTTTTGTGGCTATTTTTACCTAGCCTGTATTTTTTGGACCATCCCTTCTTATCAGCTTGAACTCATTTTTATGTTGTTGTTTTATTTTTACAAAGATAATTTGGTTTTCTGGTTTTAAAATCTAAGGCTTTGATGACTCCTTCATTCTCTTCCAATCTTTTGGGTGACTCACTTGCAGGGATTTCTCTCTCCCCCCTGCCCCCCATCCTTCCCATCTGACTGCAAGGCAAAAAAAATTGATTCATGTTTAGGATTATTTTGTTTTATACGGTCTTCATCTTTCTCATTGCGAGCTTCCTTTTCCGCCTCTTCTCTCTCTCTCCCCTCTTCCAAATTAATTGAGTAAGCAGAAGGGGAGAGATTGAGGTGCAGAGTCTCCGGTGCTTTTGCATCTGATATTTCCTAATGCCAAAAACAGGAGAAAAATGTGCCGGTTATTTTCCTTGTTTCCCCCTCCCCAATGACATTTTTTTCTTTTTTTTCTTTTGCATATAAAAATTCCATTTCTAAATAAACAGTGTACTGTCTGGATACAAATAGTTTGAGGAAATAATAGCCATAAGGTTTACAATAATGTTCATTGCACTCACATTAATCATATGATAATATTTGCATATCCAGTTTTACAAACCTTGTTTATAACATTAAGGTAAAGGTAAAGGTTCCCCTCACATATATGTGCTAATTGTTCCCGACTCTGGCATTATAACATTATTATTATTATTCTCTATTCATTAAACATTACAATTATAATAATAATTATTATTACATTAGTCCTTCTCTTACATTTCTAACTTCTGTTTTTATCAACTAACCATGGATAAAATGAATCCCATGCTAAAAACTATCCAGTTTCTTCCTTTTCCTTAATTTGAAGTGTTAGTCTATCCATTTCTGCACATTCTAATATTTTTTTAATTACGTTTTCAACTGTAGATCTCTTCCCTTTTCCATTGTTGTGCAAATACAATTCTAACTGCCCCCCAAAGACATTTCGAAAGCAGGGGAAAAAAAAAACTAGGAAATGGCAGGAAGCTTGCAATAAACTAGTATAAAGAATTAGGCATAATTCTTTGCAGTAGTTTATTAAAATAAGATTTCCACAATGTTTCTGCTGTTCGTTGCATTTTTAGTGGAACTCTAGGATGGATTGTGGAATAAAGGAATGGCTTAAAAATTAACGCCACAGTCCTGGGTCTTGATTTCCAAACCACTTGGGGATCTGATACCATGAACTGGTGCCATTATTAAGAGACCTTAAGAGAAAAACACTCTCTACATGCTCAGCCCTATTATTGTCTGAACCGTAAGGAGCAGAGTTTTAAAGAGCCCCCTCCTCCAATTTAGCCTTGATTGTATTCAAACCTACAAACCCACCAGCCAAGGATGAGAACTTAAGCTTGGATGCAGCCAGCATTTTCAAGTTGCCTGCCAGTTTATCATCTCGTCCATGCTGAAAAAACAACAATCCTTTAAGGTAGGCATTAAGCCAGCCTCAGACTGTAAAGGGGGGGGGCTATCCCCCTGTGTTTTCCTCTACATATAAGCTTTTTGCTCTACAGTATAGTCCTTTAAAAGTTTTTTTTTTTAAAGAGACCCGACAGCCTTTTTTATCCGGAATGACATGGGGGCCTCCTGCTTGAGCAGGGGGTTAGACTAGAGGACCTCCAAGGTCCCTCCCAATTTCTGTTCTTCCCTAATTTGGTCACAAATCAGCAAAATAAAATCTGAACTCAGACACTTCACCAGAAGAGGGAATTGAACACAACTGATCTCTTTCGAAATCTGAATTTTGCCGGGTTTTTAAGTGCAATCCCTCCCCCCCCCCAAAAGAGCAAAATAAACTGATACTGTAGACCCTCAACCAGCCCTCTTGGGGGGTGGGGGCTGCAAAATAAAAAATAAATAAAAAGAAAAAGACAGTTCAGAGGGGGCCATCCATACCATTTAATGAGTTGACTTAACTTGCCCATTTGAGTAAGAATAGACTCACAAAAGATAAGGCTGATTGGTTTGGTGGGAAGCCATTAGCTTTGTCTTTTGAGTTGCTAAACGGCCAGCCCTGTTAGCTCCTCCTTCACTCTGGATGGAGTTGCCTGTGTGTCTTTGTGTGTGTGTTTTTAAATGCTTCTTAGAGGGTGGGGCTCCAAAGTCAAGTTTTGAAAAGGCCCATTTCAGCTGGAGCTGCAAAGCTGGAAAGCATTGGCTATGTTGGGCGAGAAAGGAAGATCCATCAGATGAGCTCCTGGTCTTCTCCAAGCCTTCCCACCATTTCTGAGCTTTTCTTGTCCTTCTGCTCTCCATTGGCCAGGCTGTTCTCCACCTCTGGCCCCTTGGGGTGGGCACCACCAATTTCCAGCGGGTCTTTTTTTCCCATCCCCAGCTGCCCTTCGATGCTGAGTGGCCGGGATAAGCCCGAAGATTGTCTTCTCAAAGTTCATTGAGGGCCAGAAGGAGCATCACCTTGACTCCAACCCAAAGAGAAGAACTTGGAGACACCATTTCCCTGAGCATGATGTCCTACATCAAGCAACCACATTATGCCGTTAATGGGTTAACTTTGGCTGGACCTGGGATGGATTTATTGCATTCAGCGGTTGGATACCCCAGTAAGTGAATTTCTTTCCCCCCCCCATAATATATATTCCCTTTATTGTCATTGTACAAAATAACACAATGAAATTTTCTTGTTTTAGTCTTTCAGTATTTTATGGATGATCAGGTTCCAATGAAATTTTCTTGTTTTAGTCTTTCAGTATTTATGGATGATCAGGTTCTGGATATTGGGAGTCAATGCGGTTAGAGAAGGAAGGAAATTCTGTAAATGTTCACAGACCATCCCCTCCTTTGAAATTCCTGTACTGCTTTATTTCATATTGAATAAATGAAAACTATTTGCGGGGGGGGGGGAGGAGAGAGCTAATCACTTTTAAAAAGGGTAAAAAAAGTTCCCATTTCTCCATTCAAAGAAACTTGAAATTGTAAACTTTGCGCTTTCGTTAAAGAATAAAAATAAAATGTAGAATTTCTCGAATTCAGATTTGGGTTGCTCTTTTGTAAATAAAATTACGCAGAAGAGTTTTAAGAGTTGTTGTATTCCTTTCATGAATAGAATAAAAATAGCTGTCCCCAATCTGCTCTCTTTCAGCTGTGCCAGAGTTTTCAGGAATGTTGATTTTTTTTTAAAAAAATGGCTTTAATCTATTGGTTAGCTCATTACTTTTCGGTGGATTTCAGGAGGAAAATTACAGTTCAGCTTACACCTTCCCCCCCCTCCCACATTATTCTCACCTAGAAAATCTTGAGAGGAATTAGAAGTTAGGGCAAAATCGGAAGGCAAGTTTTAGAGTAGTAAGCAAATAAATCAGATTTTTTTTTTATCAAACGGGACAGCTTTAAGATGTGTGGACTTCAACTCCCAGAATTTCCCAGCCAAAAATAATGAAATTATTTCTTTATAAAGGGTTTTTACTGCTTTAGGCATAAAAACACCTATTTCTATCTTGGCGGGGGTGGGGGGGGGAGGGGAGGAGAGAAAAGAAAATGATAATATATCAAGCAGTTTGTAACAAAGTAGAAACGTTACAGAATTCAAAGTTTGCAAAGCGGAATGTAACACAATTTGTAGTATAGAATAGTAATGTAGAAGGTGTTTGTTGAAATAAAACAAAACTGGCTTGTTTTTTTCTGTCCAGAAAAAAAAATGGCAACTGGGGGAATTTATTTTTTTTACAATTCAGGACCATGTTAAAAGTATGGTGTCCCCTGTCCCCGCCCCCCAGCAAATGTGAATTTTAAAGCCAAAATTTGCGATTGCCTCCATAAATATAAAGGTGCATTTGAAAAGGGCTGAATATCTAAGACTAAATAAGAAATGACCAAGAGGTGTGGGGTTTTTTTCCCCCCTGGAATATATTTTTATTATACCCATTGCAATTTGAAGGAAGCATTAAAGTAAAATAATCCATATAATCAGTGAGGAAGAACAGAACAAAGATTCTGAGAATACTTCAGCTAAATTATGCTTAACTGTGTTTTTTTTAAATCTATTAATGCTGTTTATTTGGTCTCCAATTCTTTCTTGATTCCATTGTGCATTTCGCTTTCATTACTGCATTCACCGTTCTGCAAATCAAATATTCATTTAATAATCTTTTCCCCACACTTCCTCTGAGGAATTCTGTGTACGTACCTGGAATTTCCGATAAAAGTTTAGCAATTGCCACGCTACAGGTTGTGTTGAAGCCCTTAACTTTAGTTTAAAAATCCCTCTCCGTTTCCTAAATCGAAAACAAGCATTAACAAGCAAAAATCAGCAGAGAACATTTCACTTGATATTTTACATCCAGGGAGCAAAACCAGCCAACTTTATTGATTTATTGATAGCTGTTCTGATGTCATAAAGATCATCAATATAACCCACTAATATCCATGGGAGCACAGATCTGATATTTAGAAGGTAATGATAAAAAAAATCCTACTTCAACTCTGTTGCCTTCTTAATTTTAAATTCTTGTGCAGGAATTTCAGCCTATCTACAGCCCTGGGAGCCTTTAATAATCTTTTTTTTTTGTCTTTTATTAATCATCTTAATGATCTGTAATCATTTTTATTCCCACCTGGCCTCTGAGCAATTGGGGTAGACTTCAACTCCCAGAATACCCCAGCCAGCTTTGGGAATTCTGGGAATTGAAGTCTACCAAAGTGGAGAAATACAGCAGACAACTAAAAATTAAAAAGCAGCAACTGATTTTGATCTATTTAACAATTCTGGTAGTTGTTCACCTTTGGGTTGCTAACAAATCCATCCAGGTGAGTGGCGCAGTTTAAGCCTTAACACTTTTAAGTGGTTGTGTGTACCGCATTGGCTGATCTATGGCTAAATACAGGTAGTCCTCAACTTAGAGACTACCATTTCTGTGGCTAAGTGGGACAGTTGTTAAAGAGAGCTTTGCCCCATTTTACGACCATTCTTGCCACCATGAAGTGAATCCGGGCAGTCGGTAAGTTAGTAACGAGGTTGTTAAGCAAATCCGACTTCCCCGTGGACTTTGCTTGTCAGACGGTCCGCAAAAGTGGATCCTTGGGACCTTGGGACACGGCAACCGTCATAAGTGTGAAGCAGTTGCCAAGCGTCTGAATTTGATTCACAACCAGCTAGGTTTGTAGTTAAGAAAGGACGAGAACCCATGGTTTCCTGGTGTCTCATCTGGCGCCTTTGACCCCACACCAAACTGACTCTCCCTTACCACTATCGTGGTTAAAGTTTGCATTTTAGAAGCTGGTTTAATCCGCTTTTAAATCACTAAGCAGGTGATGTAAGAATATTCAATATTGTAGCTGTGAAGAATATTTGTAGCTCAAGATTGAAGAGAAGGGAAAGGAGGAGGAAGGAAGGAAGGAAGGAGAGAAGAAAGAGAAGAAAGGGGGGTAGGAAGGAGGGAGGGAAGCAAGGAGGGAAGGAAGGAGGAAAGGAAGGAGAGAAGGAGAGAAGAAAGGAGGGAAGGAAGGAGAGAAGAAAGGAGGGAAGGAAGGAGAGAAGAAAGGAGGGAAGGAAGGAGGGAATGTAGGAGAGAAGGAAGGGGGAAAGGAGGAGAGAAGGAGAAAAGAAAGGAGGGAAGGAAGGAAGGAAGGAGGGAAGGAGAGAAGGAGGGAAGGGGGAAGGAGGGAGGACGGAAGGAAGGAAGGACGGAAGGAGAGAAGGAGGGAAGGGGAATGAGGGAGGGAAGGAGGGAGGGAAGCAAGGGGAGTAGGAGAGAAGAAACGAGAGAAGGAAAGAGGGAGGGAGGGAAGAAGAAGTAGGACCGTTGTAAGATAAGATGGATCTATGGGATGTTAAGAAAGCAATCTTCAAATATATTGTCAACTGTAGGGAAAAATTGTTATAAATACATATTATTAATAACAGTTATG
>NC_045552.1:3315703-3338203 GCF_009769535.1 Thamnophis elegans
TGGGATGGCGGGGGAAGCGAGCAACATCTTTCCATCATTTTCCACGGTCAAGAACTCCCGCGCCCAGCTGGGGTCTTCGTTCCTGGGCAAATTGCAGCGCCGTTTGAAATGGGTTTCCTTCAATGGCTGCCCGTTTTTTACAAACAACCACACGAAAAACCCTTGGGCCGTTGGGAGGAGGGGGGGAAAGCTGTGGCTGGACACGCTGGATTGCTTTTCACAGCACATTTAATTTGGCTTCTGCAAGAGCCCATTATCTGGAGGCACAAAATATGCGCTGTTGTTGTGTGCTCCACTCGCAAGCAATTCCACTGTGCTGGATTGAAAGCAGGCGAACCATGAACCGTTCATGAGTTTGTGGGTCTGGGTGTGAAGCCCGCAAACCCACGTCGGGCGTGGGTGCAGCATGGTGCTTTATCGAAACCTGGCTTGGGAGGAAAGTCACCGCCCAAACCATGACTCTCTGGGGTGGGGAAATCAGGTTAGGTGGGTCCTTGACTTAAGAGCCACAATTGGGTCTGGGGCCTCCTCGGTTGCTAAGCAATGTGGCCCCATCCAATTTTATGATCTTTTTTTTTAAACGGGACCATGAACTAATCATACGGTCGTTGAGCAGATCACGTGGGCGTTAAGCAAACCCAGCTTTGCCCCCCGTTAACTTTGCTGGTCGGGCAGCCAGCTGGGAAGGTTTTAACCCCAGGATTGTGGTCTCCCCCGAGCAACGTGCGCTAAGTTGGTGTTGGTTAAGTATATTGTGTGAATTGACTCCATGGTGGTTTGGGAGCTGTAGTTAAGGTCTCCGCATTCATCACAATCTTGTGTCCCTGCATTCATCACAAGTTTTTGTGTGGCTCTGGTTCCACAAACTCGGGTCTGGGACTGATTGGCAGAGGAGAAATTCACCGTTTTCCCGCAGTAGTTCCCGCATCACCGCACCTGTTCGGCGCGCCTCCGAGAAGATGGATGGCCCGTTGAATTGAGCCGGAGGGCTGAACTGATTCCTTATTTGTAGCCGCTTGTCTGCCTTCCCGCCGGCTACGGAGTCACATACTGCGGCCACGCCGTGTGCCGTTGGTAATTGAGCCGAAAAGGCGTAAACGAGCCAGACAGTTTTTGACAGTTCCACGCGAATGGCTCGGCTGACGAGGAGGAGGAGGAGGATGGGGGTGGCATGGAGAATTGGGTTGCTCGTTCCCTCCATACATGGGGTGGGGGTGGGGGAGAGAATGGATGTCTTCCTTTGCATATAAATTGACTAATTAAAACACAGTCTTGCGAGTAGGCCAGATAAGGAAACTCAAAAAGATGAGCTAATTTTCCTTTATGGTGTGGCTGCATTAACAGGAACCTTGCAAGCCAATCTCCCATAAGTCCCTTTTTATCACCTGATTCATCATCATCTTTTAACAACCCCATAATCCTTTGCTGTGTGGAGTCTGGCCAACGGAACTGAGCTAGCTAGAGTGTTTTACTGGCCAGATGCCTTTCTTGTCACCAATGAGGAGTTTTGTTCGGCAGAGACGGAAAGGGAAATCTTTTTTCTGTGTTTATTTTTCTACGTCCGTTACGCAGCTGAAAGCTTCCGGCTCCTTTATCTTACCGTACACGAGGCAGCACCTGTATTCTTTCCCGAGGTTGTTCTCGTGTACAAGTAGTCCTCAACTTGCGACCGTTTGTTTAGCGACCGTTCGAAGTGACAACGGCCTTGGGAAAAAAAAGTGACTTGCGATCCTTTTTCACGCTGTTTCAGCCTCCCCGTGGTTGTGTGATCAGATAATTTACAACCGACTCATAGGGTCAGGTGATCTGAACTTTGATCACGTGACTGCAACGGTCGTTAAGTGTGAAAAACGGTCGTAAGTACCTTTTTCCAGGGCCGCTGAAACTTTGGTCAGTAAATGAATGATTTGTAGGGCAAGGACCACCCCTTTAATTGAAGGCTGTGCCATGGGTGCAATTGAGACCTGGGACTGGGGGTCCTATCAGGGAGGTGGCAGAGAGCAAGGCCTGTGCTGCCCCCCACCCACCCAAATCTGTTTGGGAGGGGTCTTTTCCTTCCTTCTTTCCTGCTTTTAACCATCTCCCCTTGATTTCTGCAGCTTCAGCAGTGCATCGCCACCGCGCAGCGAGCGGCCGAAACCATCTTCCGCTTCTACCGAGACGCTGCCTGCAGGAAGTATTCAAAGTGGTGACTGCTGCCCCCCCCCCCAATCACCAGTGCAATGGGACACTCCTAAGGAAGAGAGGTTAACGCAGCCAACATCCTTCCCACAGCGGACTCTGCTTTCCAGATGTGTGTGGGCTGCTGTTAACCCAGGTTGGGGAAACCTAGCCGAACAAGCTAGGAATGCTGGCTACCTAAACACCGACAATCCACAGCGCCCAGGACTTCGAAAATACATGTTACATATCCTGCCTGCAGAAAAAGTTTCCGGATCCAGTTCGATTTTTGCTCGGTTTTACCTATTTCTCCGCCCCACCAAACTGATTCTCCCCATCCTCATCTTCTTCCCTGCCATGACCAGGAAGGAGCAAAGGAATAATTCGTCCTGGTTTGCTTAAAGGAAGAATTCATCCTAGTTTGCTTAAAAGGAACGATTTATCCTGGTTTGCTTAATGCTTTGCCATATATATATATATATATTTAATCTCTTGCATGTCAGTTATTAGAAAGGCTTGTACATTACCTGAAGCTACCAATTTTGATCGGCCGGCTTGGTGGCAAGAGGGTTGGACTAGAAGACCTCCAAGGTCCCCTTCCGTTATTCTGTTACTCTTATTCCACTTAATTGGAGAAGCAGCATGGTGGACCAAGATTTCACCAGCCTTGGGTGGGGGTGGGGGGTCACTTGGAAAGGATCAGTTGCTGTGCAAAATGTCATCTTGCTTCCATCCCTTTTTCGAGGCGTAAATCTCCAAACCATTTTTAAAAAAAAATAAAAAAAAATAAATTTTGAGATATTGAAGGCGGGAGAAACAGATAACAGGACTTCAGGAATGACCTGTTAAGTTTTGAGTCATCCCCCCCCCCTATTATTTAAAAAAACACTTTTCCTAATCAGTAGAGGGAGCTGTAACACCGGCAGAAGAATTCCAGGGCTGCGACGTAATGAAGGGGGGAAAAAACTGCCCTTGATTGAGTACTCTGGATTTTTGCTGCCTCTGTAAAGAAATGAATGTCACAAATAAAATAGCAAAGAGGAAATCCCAGCTCTGCCCTATTTTTTTATTTTTGGGGGGAGCGAATCCTTGTTCTCTTGGAAAGATTTTGCAGATCCAAGGTGGGTGAGATCAAGTAATTGTTGCGGTGAACATGTTATATACATCGTCACGACACATTTAAAAAAAGCTGTCAGTCACATGTCGGGGGGCTGCCATCTTGACTTTTTCGAATCCCTCTCCGCAGAGACCCTCACGCACAAGAGAGAAACTGCAGCATCCCCCCCCCCCAAAAAAAATATAAATAAATTTCTTCTGTTTTTGCTATCCATATTCCGAAGCCACTGACTGCAAACTGTTGCCCTAAGCCAATCTTTCTCAACCTGGCCACTTTAAGATGGGTGGACTTCAACGCCCAGAATTCCCCCAACCGGCATTTGAAGGAATTCTGGCAGTTGGGAATCTGTCCTTCTTAAAATTGCTCAAGTTGAAAAATATTGCGATTGCTGAAAAGCTGGACATTTGAGAAATAAGGGGAGCAGATGGAGACGGGGGGCAGCTCTGTGTTGAGTTTGATGCTAAATCAACGCAGGCTGGGGAATTCTGGGAGTTGAAAGATGTTGAGACACCAGAAAGAGTGCAGAGAAGAGCAACCAGGATGATTAGGGGACTGGAGGCTAAAACATGGAAAGAATGGTTGAAGGAACTGGGCATGGCTAGTGGAGAGAAGAACCAGGGGAGACACGCGAGCATCTTCCAATATTTGAGGGGCTGCCACAGAGGAGGGGGGCCAAGCTATTCTCCAAAGCACCTGAGGGCAGGACAAGAGGCAACAGATGGAAACTAATCAAGGAGAGAAGCAACTTAGAACTAAGGAGAAATTTGCTGACAAGTGAGAACAATTAATGAGTGGAACAAACTTGCCTCCAGAAGTTGTAAATGCTGCAACACTGGAGGGTTTTAAGAAGAGATTGGATAACCATTTGTCTAAAATGGTGTAGGGTTTCCTGCCTGAACGGGGAGGGGGGGTTGGACTAGAAGACCTCCAAGGTCCCTTCCATCTCTATTCCATTCCATTCCATTATTATTATTCTATTCTAGTCTGGTCTATTCTATTCCATTCCATTATTATTATTCTGTTCTATTCCATTCCATTATTACTATTCTATTCTATTCCATTATTATTCTATTCTATTTATGTTTTAGTTTCCAGGCCTTTAATCATCTTAGTTAGATGGGTGGACTTCAACTCCCATAATTCCCCAGCCAACGTGCTTTTAAAATGAGTGGCAGAGCAAACACCGCACTCCTTCTAGCCCTGATGATGTTACCTAGCTGGGTCATGAAACATCTGCAAGAAAGTAAATCAAGGAATGTAAACTCTATTTTATTCTGTTCTACTGTTCTATTTTCTCTATATTCTATTCTATATTCTCTATATTCTATTCTATATTCTCTATATTCTATTCTATTTTCTCTATATTCTATTCTATATTCTCTATATTCTATTCTATATTCTCTATATTCTATTCTATATTTTCTATATTCTCTACTATGTTTGCCCTATTCTATTCTATGCTCTATATTCTATATATTCCATTTTCTATTCTATACTCTACTATATTCTATATATTATTCGATTCTATTGTTGCCCTAAGCTTTGAGCGGAACATAATTGTGGGATGTGATGCATGAATTCAGACACTGATTATGTTTATCCTCCGGGGGTTTATTTAAGGCTCTATATCTGCCAGCGTTTCCCACGAGAGCCTTCTTCATTTTACCTTGTTTTTTTCTGGCTGACCACGTTTATGCAAATCCAACTTGTTTGTTTGCTGCAATGCCCAAACTCTGAAATTAAGGATAATTCCGTACAGGGAGAATCCTCGACTTAACGACAGCAACCGAGTCCAAATGTTCTGTTCTTCCACGAGACATGTCTTCAGTGAGCTTTGCCCCATTTCAACGGCTTTTCTCACCCACGGTCGTTAAGCGAATCGCAGCAGTGGTGAAATCAGCAATGAGATTGTGAACGAATCCGGTTCCCCCCCCCTTGATTTTGCTTGTCGCCAAAGGGGATTTGCAGAGACTTCCGGGACACTGCAACCGTCATAAATATGAGTCAGTTGCCCGTTTTGATCCTGTGACGTGGTTGTAAGTGCGAAAAAAAACCCTGACGCGCATATGTGCAGAAGGCAGAGGAGAGGAGAGCAGTGGAAATCTATGGGCCGGTCCTTGGGACGGATAGAGCCTAAAACCTTAACCTTAAGGCCCTTTATTTCAGTACTGTGGTAACTTTGGACGGTCGCTAAATGAATGGTTGTAGGTTGAGGACTACCTGTATGTCAAAATGAAACAGGCAAACACAGCCTTTTGTCGGTTGCTGAGTTTTGAATCTGCTTTGTGGCTTCATCCGCTGTTGCAATTGACGGACAGAAGATTTCGGCTCCAGCTTTCCCTCCCCCCCCCCCGCCTCCTCTGGAGGACCCGCAACCTCCCTTTGTGTCACTTTGAGGACGAACCTTGAGTTGTGATGGAGTGTCTGGAATCTCTGTACCGTATCTGGCTCGTTATTATTCTCTGGAACTTTCTGGCTTCTTGTTGTTGTTGTTTTTAATTTGGCATTATTGGCAAGCAGGGCACGAAGATTCGTGGGGCCGGTGCCAACCACGAATCCGCTTTGCAATCATGGCTTGGCACGCGGCAAAGGCTCAGGGTGTGTGTGTGTGCAAGCTAGGAAAGCAATTGTGATCTCCCAAAGGACTTCCCCTCGTCCGATGCCTCTCCCCCCCAAAAAATCGTTAAATCCGATATCTCAATCGCTGTTGCAGTTTTGGGGGGGAAGCTGAAATGCCTCCCTCCTGAATTCCAGGACTGCGGATTTTAGGAAAGAGGATGAGACACTATTTTCCTCCTTCCAAAAGGCGGGGTGGATGGGTATTGTTTTCTTAATAACTCACTGAATGCAGCATCTTAGCTTGTAATTATTCCCTCCCCCCCCCCCTTATCATCACCTACCCACCCTGCAACGAAGTGGCAAGACACATTGTTGGAGGGTAGAAATATTGAACCCCTCTGCGTCCCTTCTAAAAGCCATTTGAAGAAGTCCTTGGCCAAAGCTGAGCATCGTTGACCTTAAAAGAGACTCCTGGGCCCAGCAGTCATCCAACTGGTGGTCCATGCGAAAAATTTGGTGGTCCGCGGAAAAGATCTTTGCATTTTTGCATTTGTTACATAAAACAAAAGGTTCCCTTCGCACAGATGTGCTAGTCGTTCCCGACTCTAGGGGACGGTGCTCATCTCCGTTTCAAAGCCGAAGAGCCAGCGCTGTCCGAAGACGTCTCCATGATCATGTGGCCGGCATGACTCAATGCCGAAGGCGCACGGAACGCTGTTCCCTTCCCACCAAAGGTGGTTCCTATTTTTCTCCTTGCATTTTTTACCTGCTTTCGAACTGCTAGGTTGGCGGAAGCTGGGACAAGTCACGGGAGCTCACTCCGTTGCGCGGCGCTGGGGATTCGAACCGCTGAACTGCCGACCTATCTGATCGACAAGCTCAACGTCTTAGCCACTGAGCCACCGCCTTCCTATATATTGTTATATTTGCTTCACATGACTATGGGGATGAAGCACTTTCTGAAAGGGTGAAAAACGGCCATCGGTGACTTTTTCCCGTGCCGTGGTATCGGGCAAACAATGATGGCTTGTTAAGGATGACACCCCTCTTCCAAACTCCAAACCTAGGCTGCATAAACAGAGGGATAGAATCAAGTTCATGTGAAGTGTTAATCCCTGCTGAATTTCGGTCTCCATGATGGAAAAAAGATGTGGAGACTCCGGAAAGAGTGCAGAGAAGAGCAACAAGGATGATTAGGGGACTGGAGGCTAAAACATATGAAGAACGGCTGCAAGAACTGGGTATGTTTCTAGTTTAATGAAAAGAAGGACTAGGGGAGACATGATAGCAGTCTTCCGATATTCGAGGGGCTTTATAATGCCCGGATGAGGCCACACTTGGAATTCTGCATCCAGTTTTGGTCGCCACGATGTAGAAAAGATGTGGAGACTCTAGAAAGAGGGCAGAGAAGAGCAACAAAGAGGATTAGGGGACTGGAGGCTGAAACATGAATGATTGCAAGAATTGGGTATGTCCAGTTTAATGAAAAGAAGGACCAGGGGAGACATGATAGCAGGGTTCCGATATCTCAGGGATTGCCACAAAGAAGAGGGAGTCAAGCTATTCTCCAAGGCACCTGAGTGTAGAACAAGAAGCAATGGGTGGAAACTAATCAAGGAGAGAAGCAATTTAGAACTGTGGAGAAATGTCCTGATATTGAGAATAATTAATCAGTGGAACAACTTGCCTCCAGAATTTGTAAATGCTCCAACACTGGAGACATTTAAGATTGGATAACCATTTGTCTGAAATTTCTTGCCTGAGCAGGGGGTTGGACTAGAAGACCTCCAAGGTCCCTTCCAACTCTGTCATTCTATTCTAAACCAAAATCTTTCAGAAGAAAGTCTTGCTCAAAAGGGAGAATTCAACTGTCGTGTGACACGCTTGCATTAAAGTGTTGAATATCGGCTGTAACCGTGTCGGATTGCAGCTCCTTCTGGTTAAGGAGATCATTTCTCATTTGCCTTAAAACTGACAGCTCCTCACCCCCAGGGCAGGCGTGCGAGAGATCCCTGGCAAGCTTGTTTATCTCTCTTTCCCCATCGTTTCCCCCTCCCTCCCTCCCCACCTCCGCTTGCTTCCTGAACGTCTCGTCACCTTCATCGCTGGCCAGGGAGGAGAGCCATCCTTTGCCTTAATTAATGAGTCTCATGGCACGGATGAAATTAAACCTGTTTTTCCTCGGCTGAAGCCAGCCTGTCCTCGTTGCAAAGTTTCTTTCGCAAGGACAAGAGTTCTGTTTCTCAACCTTGGAACTTTTTGAGAGGGGTGAACTTCAGCTCCCAGAATTCCCCAGTCTTCATGTTTTAAGATGGGTGGACTTCAACTCCCAGAATTCCCCAGTCTGCATGTTTAAAGATGGGTGGACTTCAGCTCCCAGAATTCCCCAGTCTTCATGTTTTAAGATGGGTGGACTTCAACTCCCAGAATTCCCCAGTCTGCATGTTTAAAGATGGGTGGACTTCAACTCCCAGAATTCCCCAGTTTGCATGTTTAAAGATGGGTGGACCTCAACTCCCAGAATTCCCCAGTCTGAATGTTTAAAGATGGGTGGACTTCAACTCCCAGAATCCCCCAGTCTGCATGTTTAAAGATGGATGGACTTCCACTCCCAGAATTCCCCAGCTAGCATGTTTTAAGATGCATGGACTTCAGCTCCCAGCATGGCAGCTGTGTGGAATTCTGGGAGTTGAAGTCCAGACACCTTCCAGGGACCAGGATTGAAAAAAACCCTTATTCGGAGCCTCACAAGTGCCCACTCACTTCTTCCGTCTCCCCCACACGCAATTAAAGGCGGGGTGACCTTGTCCCTTTCTGCCCCCCAAACAAACCCAGATTTAGTTTGTGAGTCTTCCTGCCTGCCATGTCTCGAATGCATCATCTTATCCGGTCGCATTAAATCACTTCGCATCTAGTCTGCCCATCTTCCGCTGCCCGCTGTATCCTGATGCGGAGCAATAACGGAGGTTTAAATTAGCGAAACCCAAACAACGTGAATCTGGAGAAATCGGTAGAGGGTTGGCATGCCGTGTCCTGCGGCCGGTTCCTGGCCCAGTAGTTGGGGGACCCCTGATTTAAAGGCATCAACATTGGGGTGCTGTGGCTCCCTTCTCACATTCTATTTACTCCGGTGTTTCTTGGCCTTGGTCACTTTTAAGATGTTTAGACTTCAAATTCACCCTGAAATTAAGGGGGGGTTTTTTGGCTTGTCAGCTGTTGCCCCTTCCAGCAGCCGAATTAGAGGAGGAGGAGGAGGAGGAGGAGGAGGAGGAGGAGGAGGAGGAGGAGGTGGTGGTGGTCCTGGTGTGGGAGTCAGGGTCCAGAAAGCCGAAAATCAGCTGGCCAGCATGCACATGTGTGCTGGGGTTGACGGCTCATGTACTAGCAGATACGGCTTCGTGTGCCACCTGTGGCACGCGTGCCCTGGGTTTGCCATCATGGTTATAGGATCTCCTTCTTAAGCAGGGGTTGGACTAGAAGACCTCTGGGTTTCCTTCCAACTCAGTTATTCTTTATTCTGAGATCCAAAGTCAGGCAACCTGAGGACTCCGAGGGGGAAGAGGGAATGGAGCTGTCAGAGAGAGGAAGGGAGGGGGAGGAACACGGAGAGGGAGGGGGAGGGAGAGGGAGGGAGAGAGAGAGGCGGAGTCTGGGCCGTCTGTGAGTCCTCAGATGGAGAGTCAACAGCCCCCAGGTCTGGAGGTGGCTGATGAGGAAGAGGAGGAACATCTGGGTCAAGTGCCTGATGCGTGGATGCACAGAAGGCAGAGGAGAGGAGAGCAGTGGAAATCTATGGGCCGGTCCTTGGGACGGAAGAGCCACCGCTGCTAGTGAATCCCCATCCTAGCTCTGGGGATCAAAGATGAATAGAAGGGGCAGATAACTATTCATCTCCCCTGCCGGATGGACTTGTTAGCCTGCAGTGAAAGAGAAACTTTTTGCCGGCATTCCTAATAAAGGAATATTTGAATTGTTGTGTTTGGGGAGCTGGGTCAGAACAGGCGGCCTCCCACTCCGAAGCCCTCACCCCCCCCCCCGAAGGTGACCTCTGGCGTTCTGTCCTTATACCCCCCTGTCTTTTCATCTGAGCCGTGACGGAAACGATTGTTCGTCCTGGAGAAAGCTGTTCGGGGACCCGGCATAAATATGTCATAAAGCATCCTTAATAATTCATAGCCGCTTTGGAGAAGTGCAAAAGAACAAGGAAGGAACAGAACGGCGGGAGGGAGGGAGGGAAAGAGACCGAACGGGGGAGAGATTTTCGTGGCTTCAGCGAGTCCAGCTGGCCCAGCATGAATGAGAGATGAGATCCCCCTGGAAGGGATCGGACGGTTCTTCCTGACCTACTTAAAGGCAGTCCTCGATTTACGCCCAGAATCGAGTCCAAATTTCTGCGGCTAAGCGAGACGTGAGCTTTCATCACGTTTTACGAGCTTTCTCTCTGGCCAAACTTGCGAAGCGAAACACTACGGTTGTTCAGTTAGTGACATGGTTGCTAAGCGAATCTGCCTTCGCCCTTGACTTTGCTGGTCAGAAGGTCACCAAAGGGGGGGGGGTCACGTGACCCTGGAATATGGCAACTGGACGCTGCCACCTCTGCCTCCGACGCAGAGCCCCCATCAGAGCCTTCCCCAGACTCCAGGACTGGCCCAGGTTCCTCCTCATTTCTGAATCTGCTGGCCACTGGAGGGCCACAACAGCCAGGGAGGGGGCTTCTCAGGGTCTCCACAAGGCCCATTTTGGGCTGGCAAAATGTTGCAGGAGGCCCTGGTGGCCAAGAACATGTGCTCTACATGGGGCAGCCCTTGAAGAGCATTCGGAGACTTCAGCTTGTCCAAAATGCAGCCGCGCGAGCGATTGTGGGTGCACCTCGGTACACTCACGTTACACCTATCCTCCGCGAGCTGCACTGGCTGCCTATTGGTCTTCAGATACGCTTCAAGGTGCTAGTCGTCACTTATAAAGCCCTTCATGGTATTGGACCTGGGTACTTGAGAGACCGCCTGCTGCCAATTACCTCCAACAGACCGATTAGATCCCACAGATTAGGCCTCCTCCGGATTCCATCTACCGGCCAATGCCGACTGGCGACCACCTGGAGGAGGGCCTTCTCTGTGGCTGCTCCGGCCCTTTGGAACGAGCTCCCCGTGGAGATTCGGACCCTCACCACCCTCCAGGCTTTCCGCAAAGCCCTTAAAACCTGGCTGTTCCAACAGGTGTGGGGCTGATGAGTTCTTGTCCCCGCTCAAATGGTGTGTCTGTTGATTGTTTTTAAATTGTGGTATTGTTTTGTCCATGTCCCTTTTTTCCCTATTTGTATCCCCTCCCTCCCCCTGACCTGGTTGTGAGCCGCCCTGAGTCCCTTCTGGGAATAGGGTGGCACAGAAATATAATCAATTCAGTTCAATTCAATTCAACACCCCCCTCCTCCCCACCAAATATCCGGGATGGTCCTTTGATATTTGCAGTCTGGCCCCATGGGCCAGATTTAAGCACCCTGTGGGCCGGATTTGGCCCGCGGGCCGTGAGTTTGAGACCCTCCCCCTGCCCTAGACATTTCGCTTTGTGGATGTTGCTCAGCACAACGAGGACAACGAGGGGGGGGCAGGGCATTGACCCTTTATTGAGTACCCCTGACAATCAGACCATCACAGGCATGGCGGATCGAATGGCTGTGTAGAAAAGGAGGCATGACCGAGGGGAACAGATAAATTGGGGGCTTCGTAAGGGGGTCCGGGCAAGCAAAGCAAACACCTCTCAGCTGGTGCCCTCCCCCAATGATCAACGCTCCACCAGCTTCCTCCAAGTCCCTCCAGTTCTCCTGGGCTGGACAGTCCCTCCTCAAAACTCCAAGGACTGGTTGATGCCTCTCAACTTGAGATGCCCCAGGAGGTTGAACCGCAGCTGATGGTGAGTCTTTCCCAAGTTCCTGCTCGGCTTCTCGGTCTGTTTTCCGGTTTTCTCACAAGCGAACCCGCCACCGTGACCTCTTAAGTCCCCAGAAATTGTCCGTTTGAACACAACCCCCTTGGGTTGATGTCCTTCTTCACAAGACCAGGGTAGGGGAGTAGGTCTTCATGTCATAATGTCTGCATTCGGTCACCCCCCTCTCTTTCCTACTCCATGGGGAGGCAAGGAACGGGGTGACGAGTGGCTGGTTGGGGAGGGGGGGGAGGCAGGAGAAAGTCTTAGGTGGGGGCCTTGTTAGAGAGATAGGCGATGAGGGCCACCACGGCGCCGATGTAGGTGCAAATGCCAAGGATGATGGCCAAGACCGCCAGGGCAAATGTTTGACGGGAAGCCGTCCACGCTCGGGGATAGTCACCCATGGCTGAAGCTTTGTTGGTCTGCAAGGAGGAGGAAGGATGGAGAGAAAGGAGAACGTCAAGTCAGCTTCCAGAAGTTGAGTTCTCCAATAGGAGAGGCTATTTGGAGCGGTATTCTTTTTGCTACAGAAATTATTTACTTTTAGACAATCATAACACAAGCAAAACATAAAGAGAATAAAACTTGATTTTTCATCACAAACTGTGTGTCGATGGGTTACAAGGTACCATCACTTGCAATTTATATGAATTCACATATTATCAAATCCAATATATTTATATATATTATTGTTGTGGCCCAGTAGGAGACGTTGGAGCTGCCACCAGACTCCGACAGCGAGGGGCCCTATGAGTCGGCCCTGGAGGATGTGGAGGACCCTGGACAGGGTTCCGACTCCGAGCAGGGTGCAGAGAGACTGGTTGGCCACCAGGTGACGCCTGAGCCTTGGATCAGTGGGGAGGAGGCAAGGGGGGAGTGATCCAGAAACCAACAGTGAGTTGTTCCTGGATGCACGCCGTCGAAGAGCTACTCGGCGTCAGGAGCAATTACAGGAGGTAATTGCGCTCAGCTGGTGGTCATTAGGCTGCTCTCCAGACTATAAAAAAGACTGCTTGTGCCACACCCTTCTTGCAGACGTCAACGCTTTGACTAAAGAGAAACTAACTTGGCAGGCTGGATTGCTGCCAGAGTTTGTCTGAATTGCTGCCAAGGTCCTTATCTGTTTGTTTACTTGGCTTTCAGCCACCGAGATTCTGGTCTTGTTATTAAAGGACATTCCATGTAAGCTTGTCTTGGTTTTCATTACTGGACGGAGAAGGGGATCAGAACACATTATTATCATTGTATCTTATTTGTTTGAATATCACTATTTATTCCTTCACTTTCAATGAACTATACAATATATAGGGATTCTTTATACTATAACGATTCATTACATCATCTTCAATCTATCTAATAATAATATATCTTTATGTTATATTCAATGTCATTCTATTATTTTTGTTTTGGTAACATTCTCTAGTATCTTTCATTTCCATGTTTTTTTTAAATCTAACCACTGATAAAGTGAATCCCATTGTCTTATAAAATTGTTTATCTTCTTGTTCTCTAATTTCAAATGTCAATTTACTCATTTCTGCACATTCCATTATTTCGTAAATAACTTCTTCCTGTGTTGGTATTTTCTCATTTTTCCAATTTTTAGCAAATACAATTCTAGTTGCCGTGAATATTTGAATAGGTATTCAACTTCGTTCGTCAGAATATTTGTGCTCAGGGTTGAACCGATGGGGTCCTTGGTGCCCTCTGAGCTTGGCGGTTCTCTTGCAGGCATTTCATGACCCAACTAGGTAATGTCATCAGTGCTAGAAGGGAGTGGGGTTTGCTCTCTGCTTATAAACCCCACTGCCTTCTAGCACTGATGAGGTTACCTAGTTGGGCCATAAAATGAAAGATAACCGAGCTCAAAAAACACCAAGGACCTCACTGTCCACTTCCTGTTTCTCCTTCTGCTCCTCCATCCAAACCCCACTTCCTTCTAGCACTGATGTTGATACCTAGGGTGGTATTAAAATGTTTGCAAGAAAACCACCAAACTCAGAGAGCATCAAGGACCCTGAAGTCCTCTTTTTCCTCCTTCTCTTCCTCCCCTTCATCATTTTCCTCCTCCTCATCCTTGTCCTCCTCCTCATCGTCCTCCTCCTCCTCCTCCTCCTCTCTGGAAACCCCACTGATAATGCTACCTATTTGGGCCACGAAACAACTGCAAGGAAACCACCAAACTCAGAGAGCACCAAGGACCCCATAGCCCTCTTCTACCTCCTTCTCTTCCTCCCCTTTATCATTCTCCTCTTCCCCACAACCCCCTCTCTTCTAGCACTTCTTGCTGGACCTTCATGGAGCTTTGTGGCTTCCAGGTTTGGCTGTGTTTAGAAGAACCATTCTCTCCCAGTCTGCCCATCTATCCTCAATGCTCCCTTCCTGGTCCTTCACACTCACCTTCTGTGACAGGTAAAAGGCAGCGATGCCTAGTGGCCAGAAGCAGCACAGCATGGAGAAAACCGCCAGGCCCAGATAATCCTGAGGCTGCAACATGGAGAAGCTGCTCTCGCTCTCGGTGTCACTGTCACTCGAGGAGTTGTTCTGGAGAGGGGAGGGGTGGGGAGAAGACGGATTGTCAGGAAGGACCCCCACCTAACGATGACATCATGAAAATGCTGCATGCCTCATGCAATGATGTCATAGCAACTTGGGTTGATTACGTCACCGCCCCCAAGTCATCCTTTGATGATGTCATCATCCCCAAGTCATCATTTGATGATGTTACCATCCCCAAGTCATCTTTTGATGACATCATTATTTCACGTCATCCTTTGATGATGTCATCTCCAAATCATCCTTTGATGACATCATTATTCCGTCATCTTTTGATGATGTCATTATCCCCAAGAATCTTTGATGATGTCACCATCCCCAAGTCATCCTTTGATGATGTCATCATCCCCAAGATCCTTTGATGACATCATCACCCCCAAGTCATCCTTTGATGATGTCATTATCTCCAAGATCCTTTGATGATGTCACCATCCCCAAGTCATCTTTTGATGACATTATTATTTCAAGTCATCCTTTGATGGTGTCATCTCCAAATCATCCTTTGATGACATCATTATCCCAAGTCATCTTTTGATGGTCATCCCCAAGATCCTTTGATGATGTCACCATCCCCCAAGTCATTCTTTGATGATGTCAACATCCCCAAGTCATCCTTTGATGACATCATTATCCCATCATCCTTTGATGATGTCACCATCCCCAAATCATCCTTTGATGATGTCACCATCCCCAAATCATCCCTTGGGATTCGCAGCAAAGGGTTGGTCCATGAAATGGTTAATGCTTGGCTTGTTTTAAAGAGCAGCTTCATTTCCAAAGGCAACTTTTGAGCATTACTTGGAACATGTCCCAGGAAAGGGGGCTGCCCCAAAGAAGAGGAGGGGTTGTCAAAGCTATTCTCCAAAGCCCCGGAGGGCCGGAGAAGGAGCAACAGATGGAAGCAAATCAAGGAGAGAAGCAACCTAGAACTAAGAAATTTCCTGACGGTAGAACAATTAATGGAATGGAATGGAATGGAATGGAATAGAGAATAGAATAGAATAGAGAATAGAATAGAACAGGGACAGGAACAGGAACAGAATATAATAGAATACAGAGAATAGAATAGACTAGAATATAGAAAATATAGAATAGGACAGGACAGGAAGGACTGAAATAGAAATAGAAATGAATAGAATAGAACAGAACAGAACAGAATAGAATAGAGAAAATAAAGAATAGAATAGAACAGGAACAGGAACAGAATAGAATATAATAGAATACAGAGAATAGAATAGAATATAGAAAATATAGAATAGAATAGGACAGGAAAGACAGGAATAGAATAGAATAGAATAGAATAGAATAGAATAGACCCTATTCTATTTCAGACAAATGCTTATCCAATCTCTCCTTTAAAACTTCCAGCCTTGGAGAATTCACAACTTTTGGAGGCAAGTTGTTCATGAATCAATTAATCAATGGAAGAATTTGCCTCCAGAAGTTGTGGGTTTTTTCACTCAACAACATAAATTTCAGTGGTTGTCATATTTTGAGGACTACCTGTATTAGTTTATACTATGAACTAATTTTAAAAATGACAGGGGGGAAAAAAAAGGAAATATCACTGCAATACTACCGTGAGCCAAAGGCCTGTGTCTCCTCTCCTCCCCTTCTTGCCTGCCCCTCTGGTCGAGGGGGAGGGTTTGATGCCTCACTTTCCCTTTTGAGCAAAGAATTGAATCAGGGCACAAAACCCACTGAAGCAAAACCGCCCCCTCCTCTCTGAACTGGAAGCCAGATAACTTGAAAAGCCGAGCCAAAATACTCGTCACCGATGCCACTCTGTTGAGCCGAAGTAGGTCAGCCCCACGAAATATCGCCGAGATAACAAAAGCCCGGAGTCGGTGGAATAAATGGCTTTTCATCAGAGCCATTCGACATTAATAAAATAAAATAAAAATAAAATTAGGTCCCACCGAGACATCGGTCGTTTGCACAGGAAGAGGGATGCTCCGAAAATCTCTTTGAAAACCCGCCAGATGACTCTATGCGCAAAAATGGAAGGACACTTCGATTCCTACTTTGGACAAGTGGCTGCGGAAGTTGATGGAGTTGGCTGAAATGGCAAAATTGACTATGGCCATAGGGAGTTGACCATGGAGAGTTGGCCGTGGGGAGTTGGCCATGGGGAGTTGACTGTAGGGAGTTGGCCGTAGGGAGTTGGCCATGGGGAGTTGGCCATGGGGAGTTGGCCATGGGGAGTTGGCCGTAGGGAGTTGGCCATGGGGAGTTGGCCATGGATAGTTGGCCATAGAGAGTTGGCTATAGGGAGTTGACTGTAGGGAGTTGGCTATAGGGAGTTGACTGTGGGGAGTTGGCCATGGGGAATTGACTGTGGGGAGTTGTGGCCATGGGGAGTTGGCCATGGATAGTTGGACATAGAGAGTTGGCCATGGGGAGTTGACCATTGAGAGTTGGCCATGGGGAGTTGACCATTGAGAGTTGGCTGTAGGGAGTTGGCCATGGGGAGATGACCATTGAGAGTTGGCCATTGGGAGTTGTGGCCATTGAGAGTTGGCCATGGGGAGTTGGCCATTGGGAGTTGTGGCCATGGGGAGATGACCATTGAGAGTTGGCCATGGGGAGTTGACCATGGGGAGTTGGCCATTGGGAGTTGTGGCCATGGGGAGTTGACCATGGAGAGTTGGCCATTGGGAGTTGTGGCCATTGAGAGTTGACCATGGAGAGTTGGCCATTGGGAGTTGTGGCCATTGAGAGTTGGCCATGGGGAGTTGGCCATTGGGAGTTGTGGCCATGGGGAGTTGACCATGGAGAGTTGGCCATGGGGAGTTGGCCATTGGGAGTTGTGGCCATGGGGAGATGACCATTGAGAGTTGGCCATGGGGAGTTGACCATGGGGAGTTGGCCATTGGGAGTTGTGGCCATGGGGAGATGACCATTGAGAGTTGGCCATGGGGAGTTGACCATGGGGAGTTGGCCATTGGGAGTTGTGGCCATGGGGAGTTGACCATGGAGAGTTGGCCATTGGGAGTTGTGGCCATTGAGAGTTGACCATGGAGAGTTGGCCATTGGGAGTTGTGGCCATTGAGAGTTGGCCATGGGGAGTTGGCCATTGGGAGTTGTGGCCATGGGGAGATGACCATTGAGAGTTGGCCATGGGGAGTTGACCATGGGGAGTTGGCCATTGGGAGTTGTGGCCATGGGGAGTTGACCATGGAGAGTTGGCCATTGGGAGTTGTGGCCATTGAGAGTTGACCATGGAGAGTTGGCCATTGGGAGTTGTGGCCATTGAGAGTTGGCCATGAAGAGTTGACCATTGGGAGTTGTGGCCATGGGGAGATGACCATTGAAAGTTGACCATGGAGAGTTGGCCATTGGGAGTTGTGGCCATGGGGAGTTGGCCATGGGGAGTTGACTGTAGGGACTTGGCCATGGGGAGTTGGCCATGCTGAATTGTCATAGACCCGTCTCCCTCCTGGCTCTCCCCTGAAGGACCCCCCAAAACAGCCCAGCTCCTACCTCCACCTCGGGCAGCTCCATGTCCCCCACCTCGTAGCAGACGGTGTGAATATCCGTCTCGAGGGCGATCTTGCGTGGCAGTTCGCCTGCCCCTTTGCCCTCCCCGAAGGCAGTTTCGATATAATCTTTCTTCTTCCAGTTTTGGGGGTTGCTGCATTTCCACAGCTCCGGGTAGAGCTTCGATTCGGGAAGGTTGGCGGAGAGGATGGTGGTCCTGGACAGGCTGTGGGGATTCAGGAGCTGGTTGGGTAGAAGACCAGTGCTGGGGGAGAGCCAGGGGAGGTTGGACGGCACGTGGTGGGACAGCAGTCCGGAACGGTCGTGGGAGCTTGCCCAGTTGAGCATCCCGCCAGGGAGGAGAGTTTTGCTAGCGGGGTTTCCCAGTAGCGGATGTTGTAGTTCATGGATGTTCTCCATTGTGTGTGGGAAATTCTGGATTCTTCTTGCTTAAGGGGTCCTCACCCTTCGGTTACCTGGAAAAGCAATTGGAAACAGACATCTGGCACCCTCTGGAAGCACTGGGACTACATCTCCCAGAATTCCTAGCCAGTACTGACTTATTTCATTTATGTAAGAGAGCCAGTTTGATGTAATGATTAAGGCGCTGGCCTAGAAACCAGGAGACAGTGAGCTCCAGTCCTGCTTTAGGCATGAAAGCCAGCTGGGTGACCTTGGGTCAATCACCAGGAGATGGTGAGTTCTAGTTTCATCTTGGGCATGAAAGGTGGATAGGTGACTTTGAGTCAATCACCAGGAGATGGTGAGTTCTAGTTCCATCTTGGGCATGAAAGGTGGATAGGTGACTTTAAGTCAATCACCAGGAGATAGTGAGTTCTAGTTCCATCTTGGGCATGAAAGCCAGCTGGGTGACTTTGAGTCAATCACCAGGAGATGGTGAGTTCTAGTTTCATCTTGGGCATGAAAGGTGGATAGGTGACTGAGTCAATCACCAGGAGATGGTGAGTTCTAGTTCCATCTTGGGCATGAAAGCCAGCTGGGTGACTTTGAGTCAATCACCAGGAGATGGTGAGTTCTAGTTTCATCTTGGGCATGAAAGGTGGATAGGTGACTGAGTCAATCACCAGGAGATGGTGAGTTCTAGTTCCATCTTGGGCATGAAAGCCAGCTGGGTGACCTTGAGTCAATCACCAGGAGATGGTGAGTTCTAGTTTCATCTTGGGCATGAAAGGTGGATAGGTGACTGAGTCAATCACCAGGAGATGGTGAGTTCTAGTTCCATCTTGGGCATGAAAGCCAGCTGGGTGACTTTGAGTCAATCACCAGGAGATGGTGAGTTCTAGTTTCATCTTGGGCATGAAAGGTGGATAGGTGACTGAGTCAATCACCAGGAGATGGTGAGTTCTAGTTCCATCTTGGGCATGAAAGCCAGCTGGGTGACTTTGAGTCAATCACCAGGAGATGGTGAGTTCTAGTTTCATCTTGGGCATGAAAGGTGGATAGGTGACTGAGTCAATCACCAGGAGACAGTGAGTTCTAGTTCCATCTTGGGCATGAAAGCCAGCTGGGTGACTTTGAGTCAATCACCAGGAGATGGTGAGTTCTAGTTTCATCTTGGGCATGAAAGGTGGATAGGTGACTGAGTCAATCACCAGGAGATGGTGAGTTCTAGTTCCATCTTGGGCATGAAAGCCAGCTGGGTGACTTTGGGTCAATCACCAGGAAATGGTGAGTTCTAGTTCCATCTTGGGCATGAAAGGTGGATAGGTGACTTTGGGTCAATCACCAGGAGACAGTGAGTTCTAGTTCCATCTTGGGCATGAAAGCCAGCTGGGTGACTTTGAGTCAATCACCAGGAGATGGTGAGTTCTAGTTTCATCTTGGGCATGAAAGGTGGATAGGTGACTGAGTCAATCACCAGGAGATGGTGAGTTCTAGTTCCATCTTGGGCATGAATGCCAGCTGGGTGACTGAGTGAATCACCAGGAGATAGTGAGTTCTAGTTTCATCTTGGGCATGAAAGCCAGCTGGGTGACTTTGGGTCAATCACCAGGAGACAGTGAGTTCTAGTTCCATCTTGGGCATGAAAGGTGGATAGGTGACTTTGAGTCAATCACCAGGAGACAGTGAGTTCTAGTTCCACCTTGGGCATGAAAGGTGGATAGGTGACTTTAAGTCAATCACCAGGAGATAGTGAGTTCTAGTTCCATCTTGGGCATGAATGCCAGCTGGGTGACTTTGGGTCAATCACCAGGAGCTGGTGAGTTCTAGTTCCATCTTGGGCATGAAAGGTGGACAGGTGACTTTGAGTCAATCACCAGGAGATGGTGAGTTCTAGTTCCATCTTGGGCATGAAAGCCAGCTGGGTGACTTTGGGTCAATCACCAGGAGATGGTGAGTTCTAGTTCCATCTTGGGCATAAAAGGTGGATAGGTGAGTTTGAGTCAATCACCAGGAGATAGTGAGTTCTAGTTCCATCTTGGGCATGAAAGCCAGCTGGGTGACTTTGGGTCAATCACCAGGAGATGGTGAGTTCTAGTCCCACCTTAGCCATAAAAACCAGCTGGGCGACTTTGGACACAAGTCTCTCAATCCAACTTACCTCAAAGGGATTTTGGGGGGTAAAATAGGAGGAAAGATTACTAGGCATATTCAACCCCTTGAATTATTTAGAAAGTAATAAAGGTGGTGTAAAAATCAAATCGATTCATGTAGCAGGAATTCTGCGAGTCGCAGCCAGCAGGGAGTTCTGGGAATTATAGCTTTTTAGATTGTGGAAGGCCACTTTCTGAGACCCACATGTGTCAAGTGGGGTTTTTTTTGCAACCCTTCCAAAGGGCCAATAGGCTCCGTTTTGCAACGCATAGCCATAAATCAGAGGTCCTCAAACTTGGCAACTTTAAGACTCGCGGACTTCAACTCCCAGAATTCTCCAGCCAGCTCTGCTGGCTGGAGAATTCTGGGAGTTGAAGTCCGCGAGTCTTAAAGTTGCCAAGTTTGAAGACCTCTGCCTTAAATAAACAACCTCGAGCCCCCGTTTCATTTCCTATTTTCGATTTTGCTATTTCAGAGGCAAGGCAAAACTTCTGCGGAGGCGAACGGGGATCTAATCTCCATGAGAAAGAATTCTTTCCCCCATCTCTCTCTCTCTCTTCTGCTTTGCAACCGATACACTCATTTATTCCTCCCGGAGGAGAGGAGATGATTCATTTCCCATTAAAGAAGTCGCTAACCCCTTTCCGTCTGCAGAGACCCCCCCCCTCTTTGACTTATCTCTCCCTGCCCAGATTTCCCCTTGTGCTGCCTATCAGATCCTCCCCCCCCTCGGCTGGTCTTCTGAATCCTTAAAACACTGCCCGGAGATCCAGCATGACTGGCTTTCCCCAAGAAGAACCAGGTAGGATGAAGATGCTGCTGAAAGATGTTGAGGACGTGGCAGTCAGTTTGTGGGTGGGTGGGTGTGAAACGAGACCCTTGCAATCAAGAATGGCCCAGAGAATCTCCCTTGCCTTTTTTGCACCCAAAATATGGACAGCAATTGCTGCTTCCCACCCACCTCCAAGTCTGCCACCTTGAGTTATTTGTAATAACAATAAAGGCGGCATGCCAATGAATAAATACCTAAATAAATAAATAAAAAACAGGTCTTTTTCTCCCAAAGCAGCTGCTAAATATGCCCGCATACAGCCGATACCAGGGGCGAGAAAAGGGGACCAGAAAGGCAGAATTTAATGAGCCCCAACTGAGCCTCTTGCTAACAGAAGTACAAACACTTTGCATTAAGTTATTTCAAAGTGCTTATCTCAGCCGGTAAATGAGATGGAAAATGTGAAGCTGAATAGCCTTTTTTTTTTCCATTTCCAGAATTACCACCGAGTACCGCAATTTATCGATTAGCAAGCTCTTTTGTTTCCCCTTAATTTTTGTAGGTATTCTGGCTAGGGGGAATCTTAAGGAATGAGTTACTTTTCCAGCCTTCCTGTCCCCAGATTCCCCCCACCCCACCCCCAATTCGTTCCTTTTAATTATCTCCAGCTCAACCGTTTTGGCCCCAATTCCTTTGCTTTAAGTTCCCCGCGCGAGTTCCTTCGGGCTCGTTTTTTCCTCAATCAAGGACGGATTGATTCCCTTGCCGCAAAGGGACTGCGGGGCGTATTGGGGGGGGGGGGAGGCTGCCTTTTTTTTTAAACAGAAGATGTGGGGGGGGGGAGCCCAGAAATTATTAAATCAATCTAGCATCGGAAACCCCAGGAAGGGGACACACACCAGAGGTGGGTTCCTACCGGTTCGCACCGGTTCAATAGAACCGGCTTGTCAAATCTTTTTTTTTTTCCTTAATATGTTTTTTTTTTGTCATTTAATTTATTTATTTTTTAAATTATTTTAATTTTATCAATTTCATATATACATTCACAATTATATGATCTCATAACTGTTATTAATAATATGTATTTATAACAATTTTTCCCTACAGTTGACAATATACTTGAAGATTGCTTTTTTAACATCCCATAGATCCATCTTATCTTACAACGATCCTACTTCTTCTTCCCTCCCTCCCTCTTTCCTTCCCTCGTTCCTTTGAGAAGGAGAGAAGAAAGGAGGGAATGTAGGAGAGAAGGAAGGGGGAAGGAAGGAGGGAAGGAAGGGGGAAAGGAAGGAGAGAAGGAGAAAAGAAAGGAGGGAAGGAGAGAAGGAGGGAAGGGGAAGGAGGGAGGGAAGGAAGGGGAGTAGGAGAGAAG
>NC_045552.1:3343203-3418990 GCF_009769535.1 Thamnophis elegans
AGTTTCCACCCGTTGCTTGTTCTTCTGCCTCCAGGTGCTTCGCCTCTTTGTCGCAGCCCCTCAAATATTGGAAGACAGTTATCCTGTCTTTTTCTCTTCATTAAACTGGACATGCCCAGTTACTGCAACCACCCCTCAGTCCCTCTCTCTCTCAGTCCAACGCACCTCACAAGGTTGTCATAGTAGGGAAAATAGGAAGGGGAAGGCATGTTAGATATGTCGCAGACTTGAGTTATTTGTAAAAATAATAAAGGAGGAGATTAGATTGAGAGGGAGAGAGAGAGAGAGGGAGAGGGAGAGAAAGAGAGAGAGATATGGATGGATGGAGATGGAGATGGATGATAGAATAGGTAGGTAGGTAGGTAGGTAGGTAGGTAGATTGATAGATTGATCGAGATAGATAAATGGATAGACAGAAGAGATGGATGGAGAGAGAGATGATAGACTAGAATGGATGGATGGATGGATGGATAGAGAGAGATGAAAGAGAAAAAGATATAGAGATGGAGGGAGGGAGAAAGAGAGAGAGAGATGAAAGAGAAAAAGATATAGAGATGGAGGGAGGGAGACAAGCAGAGAGAGATGAGAGAGAGGAGAGAGACAGGATAGAGAGAGATGAGAAAGAGAATAGATAGATAGATAGATAGATAGATAGATAGATAGATAGATAGATGATAGATAGGTGATAGATGATGATGATAGATAGATAGATAGATAGATAGATAGGAGAAAAAGATATAGAGGTGGAGGGAGGGAGGGAGGGAGGGAGACAAGCAGAGAGGATAGAGATAGATGAGAAAGAGAATAGATAGATAGATAGATAGATAGATAGATAGGAGAAAAAGATATAGAGGTGGAGGGAGGGAGACAAGCAGAGAGAGAGGATAGAGAGAGATGAGAAAGAGAATAGATAGATAGATAGATAGATAGATAGAGAGAGAGAGAGAGAGAGAGAGAGAGAGAGAGATAGATAGATAGATAGATAGATAGATAGATAGATAGATAGATAGATGGATGGATGGATGATAGATAGATGGAAATTACTTTGCCTAGCCAAGCTCTCTGGGAATATCCGTGGGGGTGAACAGGAACCATCTGCTCTCCAGCAAAATCTGATTCAACAACCTCCCCTGCTTTTTCCTGCCTGCTGGGGGCATCAGAAGTGTGCCTCTGTCTCCGTGTGTGTGTTGTGTGTGTTGGGGCTGTGTGTGTGTGAAGCCCCTGTCAAGCCACGGCCACCTGGCGACAGGGGCCACAGGTGGCTGAGCCATCGGAGGAGGCACAGGCCGACTTCTTCAGAGACCCAGAAAAGAGGGGAGGGGGAGCGGAATTTGTGAGTCATCAGAAATCATTTCCTGGGAGAATTAAGCCGAATTGTGCAGGGTTTTCTCTCTCTCTTCAATCTCTTCATTGCCAGCAATTTCTCCGGGTATTATTATTATTATTATTATTCCTCCTCCCTCCTGCTGCATCGCTAATTGTGCTGACGTATTCAGTGGATCTTTCCCCCCCACTTTTCAGAGTACGGCAGTTATTTCACAGAAGTAAAAATAGGACAAAAAAAACAACCCCGCTTGGCTTCGTGACAAAAACACGCCGGGTATTTGTTGGGTTGTTAAAACATCCCCACCGCCTGCCCCCCCCCCCTTTAACACCTGTCGCCGTCCAGAGAAAGAGAGCAAATAATCGGAGTTGCCAGGTCCCTCAAACCAGCATTCAAGGATCAGCCTGCAAAGCAGGTGTTCCGTTGCTAGCCGGAATGATCAAACCAGGACAGATCTGAGATTAGCAGTTCAGGCGTCGCGTAGCAAGCCCAAGTAGGCTTGTCTGAATCAAGTGTCTGAATCAGGGCAGTCTAGCAGGCCTGCGTTGAGTCACGTATCTGTTCGGGGAAGCTGGAGCCGAACGCTCCTCCATCCCATTCGCACAACGGTACGTATCTCCCTCCGAGGTTGTGTGAAAACGCACGTTGGAGGACGCAAGGTTGTTTCGTTCGTTTGCAGGTCAGGCACGAAATTAAGACAGTTGTCATTCAGGGGCAGGGGGAGAGGGGGGGGAGAACCAAAGCCAATCCTAGCACCGGTGTAACGTGTGAACACAGATTTACAGGAGAGAAGGAGAGAAGAAAGGAGGGAAGGAAGGAGGGAATGTAGGAGAGAAGGAAGGGGGGAAGGAAGGAGGAAAGGAAGGGGGAAAGGAAGAGAGAAGGAGAGAAGAAAGGAGGGAAGGAAGGAGGGAAGGAAGGAGGGAAGGAGAGGAGAGAAGAAAGGAGGGAGGGAAGGAAGGAGGGAAGGAAGGAGAGTAGGAGAGAAGAAACGAGGGAAGGAAAGAGGGAGGGAGGGAAGAAGAAGTAGGACCGTTGTAAGATAAGATGGATCTATGGGATGGTAAGAAAGCAATTTCAAGTATATTGTCAACTGTAGGGGAAAAATTGTTATAAATACATATTATTAATAACAGTTATGAGATCATATAATTGTGAATGTATATATGAAATTGATAAAATAAAAAATTAATTAAAAAAAAAACGAAAACAGATTTACAGGGTTAGGAATGGGGTGGGCTCAATTATACCTCGCTTCTGACTAGGAATGCTGGCCTAAAGTTATACGGTGGTTTAATGCTAGTCGTTTTAATGGGGTGGTTTTGCAGGCTGTACAGAATTAAATTAGATTAAGGTAACGATTCCCCTCGCACCTATGTGCTTGTCGTTCCCGACTCTAGGGGGCGGTGCTCATCTCCATTTCAAAGCCGAAGAGCCAGCACTGTCCGAAGACGTCTCCGTGATCATGTGGCCGGCATGACTCACCGCCAAAGGCGCATGGAACGTTGTTACCTTCCCACCAAAGGTGGTTCCTATTTTTCTACTTGCATTTTTTACGTGCTTTCGAACGGCTAGGTTGGCAGAAGCTGGGACAAGTCACGGGAGCTCACTCCGTTATGTGGCGCTCGGGATTCGAACCGCCGAACTGCCGGCCTTTCTGATCGACAAGCTCAACGTCTTAGCCACTGAGCCACCGTGTCCCCTTATTAAATTGGGTTAGTTTGGGATATTTTTTTAAAAAAAGAAAGTTTGAGATGTTTTCTCCTTAAGCAGCTTTTCCTTTCCCCCCCCCCCCCCTATGCACCATTGGTGAAGAGCATTAGTGCCAAAGAGAAGGGAAAAAAAACACAGTCACAAACAAACGTTTAAACTTTATAAATATTGCAAAAATAAAACCAAAAAACCAAGTCTTAAAATGACGTAGACTTTTTCTGATCATTCGGGCAATTAAAACAACATCTGCTGAGATTCATTATGACCAACGGCACCTCTGGGCAAAAACACGGGGATTGCAATCCAGGCCAGAAAAAAGGATAAAAGCAGAGTTGGAGGGAACCTTGGAGGTCATCTAGTCCAACCCCCTGCTCCGGGCAGGGTTTGACAAATGGGCCATTCAGCTTCTCCACCGAAGAAGACCTCTTCGCCCTATCAAGTGGCAGCCTGTTCCGCTGGCTGCCTGTTCATCGGTTTAGGGGTCTCCAAAGTTGGCAACTTGAAGACGTGTGGACTTCAACTCCCAGAATTCTCCAGCCAGCATAGCTGGCTGGAGAATTCTGGGAGTTGAAGTCCACACGTCTTCAAGTTGCCAAGTTTGAAGACATCTGCTCTTGCTGATTCTAAAGTGGTCCATGCGTGATGGGTGAAAGACTACAAAGTCCATCCTGAACCTCAGTTCTCCAAGACCCCAATAAGCTGCTCATCTTCAGCAACCAAAACCCAGAAGAATCCTTGCTTCTGATCCTCCCAGGATCACCTCCCAAGGGGGAGAGTGGACTAGATGTCCTCAGAGTACCCCTGCTTCCCTAGCTTCATCTGTGGGGCCATCATTCCACAGCCTTCTTGCCCCAACCTGAGAGATCCCGCGTGGCTTTCCCCCCCCCACTCCCAGGAAGCCAAGTCCAAGAATTTGGAGAAATGGGGAGAAGGACCCCCGTCCCCCCCTCCCATCCTCCTGAGCTGCCCCCTACCCCCCATCTGCTTGGAGCGTGGCAAAATCTCCCGTGGTAGCAAAAACGCGGCTGGGCGGCTCTGGCTTTGACCGGTCAGCCCAGCGGTCAATTCGGGATGGACTAATTGGGAGGGGGGGTCTCTAGTGACAAAGGGGTGGGGGGCACAGGGGGTCCTAAGCGATCCAGGAGCGTGACGCGCAAAATTCACCGCGGCCGCCCTTCTCCTGCGCGTTCCAGCCGGAGTTCCACGCGCGACTTCCTAACCCGGGTTTAGCGGGACCCGCATCGCTGGTGTTTCGCGCTCCAGCCGGCGAGCCGAAGGCTCCGGCCGCATTCACACAACTCCAGCCGCCTCCTCGGGTCAACGGCGGTGCTTTGTCTACCCACAGCCCTGCAAACCACTCCGCGCTCCGGGGGCGATTTTCCCACCAGGGGAGGCGGCGACGGAGGAAACCCCCGAGTCAAGGTAAGGGGATTCCGGGGAACGTGTGAATGGGGAGAGGGAATCAAGCCTCCCTCTGCTTTCTATTGTGGGGAGCATGACAGGAAGGGATCCAGGCGGATCCACTGATGAGCCACCCGGGGCTCATTACTGTGGCTGCCGGAGAGAGACCCCCGAATCGTGTGGAGTTTGGCACCCCGGGAAGACGCGGCGCGTCGGAGATCAGCTGCTCCCGGGGTGGCTGTGGAGCTTGGGCGTTGTAGTCGGTTGGCGATGGAGCTTGGGCGTTGTAGTGGGCTGGCTGTGGAGCCTAGAGGGCTGGCTGGGGAGCCTAGAGGGCTGGCTGGGGAGCATGGACGTTGTAGTGGGCTGGCTGGGGAGCATGGGCGTTGTAGTGGGCTGGCTGTGCAGCTTGGGCGTTGTAGTGGGCTGGTTGGGGAGCCTGGGCGTTATAGTGAGCTGGCTGGGGAGCCTGGGCATTGTAGTCCGACGCCAGGAAATGGGATTTGCAACCCGGGCTGAACCTGGGGAGGGGGGAGGGAAGGGGGAGGCACTCACCGCTTAGTTGCCGGCGTCCAGGTGCGGGCAGGTAAGCCTTGGCTCGTCCGCCTGGTGAGTGGGGCAGCGGGTCCCATCCCCCTCGGCTCGGAGTGGGTGGGTGGGTGGTCGGCAGCTGCGTGGGGAGGTGGGGGGGGACCCACCTCCAGCCGTGGCCGCCGCCTGCTGCTGGCGAGGCAGGAGGACGCAGTGGCGGGAGGGGAGCGAGAGGGGGGGTCTCCCCGCCCTCCCTTCCCTCTCTTTACGCCCAGCAAGCGGCCAGGGGTCGCGCGCCCTCCTCGGCCAAGCGCCCGCCGCCCTGCTTTCCGGCAACCTGGCGCCCGCCGCCCAGAGGCGCGCGGGGGAGGAGGAGGAGGAGGAGGGCGGTCGGGTGGAGCCTCCCTTCCCTCCCCCAGATCTAAGGCGGGCAAGGCTTTTTTGGGGAGGGGGTTAGGGGGGGAAGAAAGGCTTGCTCGGCTCCGAGCCAGGAAGGTAGGCACAGCGCTCGCTCTCCCCAGCCTTTCTATGCGGCCCCTCCCTTTTTTGCTTTCTTGGGGAGGGGGGGTGGAGAGAGAAAGTCTGTTTGGCTGCGATAAGCAATCCAGGGATGGGTCCCTAACCGAGGATTGAAAGGGAGGGAGGGAGAGGAGAAGCGCCCCCCCCCTCTCCCCCAAAGCCTCTAAACCCGACTTCGCAGCCCCTTCCAGGATTCCCAGCAGGAGCGATCCAGCCAGCTGAGAAAGCCCGAGGGGGTCTTAAGCAGGGCAGACGTTGGGGATGGAGTGCCGGATCCTTTCGATCCCCTTCCCCCTCTCTCCCCCTCCCCGTCCTTCCCTCGCTGACTCCGAGTCACCCGGGGACCCATTCTCACGTTGCTTTGACCCGCTTTGTCTGGAAGAAGTCTAAGAGACAAAAACGTGGAGGAGGGGGGGAAATAAACGCCTTGCAACCCTGGGGGGGATTAGAAGCGGGGGCGGAGAGGGGGCGGACAACGGGCTTGGCTGGCCTACATTTCAAACCAGGAGGAGGGAAAGGAGACCACCCAGAAATCCCCATCTGGGAAGTTTCAAGAAATCCAGAAAAAAAATGGGGGGGGGGGAGAACACTACCTTTCTGGATTTCTTCCAGAAAGGCTTAATGTCTGTCTAGAGCCCAATGGGAGCCAGCAATGACTTTCCTCCTTTTTTTTATAAACCAATGTTTGTGCTTCGTATTAAATCCAGGCCAGGGCCAAGAGGGCTTGGGGGTAACCAGGATTGCTTGGAGAGTAGAGGGGGTGGGCAGAGGGGGCGAAAGAAAGACAGACATTCTGCGGAGAGAGACGTTTGCCTTTCCCCCCATCCTCCCTCTCCAATCCCACTCCCCCCCCCCCCAGCCTCCCTTCTTCCATTCTGACTTATTAATCCTTCATCCTGACCTACTTTTTCTGCCTCTGCGGCTCAGGGTGACTCAAATCTCCTCTTTGGCTTTCAAGCAGCCAGCAGAGGCAGCCTGGCCCTTCCCAAAGCCCCTCTCCCCCTTCCCAAGATCCCAAGTGGGGCGGCTCTTTCGGGGCCCTAAGAACAGAGGAGGGATGGGGAAACACACACACACACACACATACTCATTCCCTGGGGTGGATACCGGCAGATATCCCGGTTCCTTGGGTGCCAATCTCGGAAGTTGTGGACGGTTTGTCGTTGTGGTTAACAGGAGACAAGCCAGCATCCTTTTGAAATTCAGGGAGGAAGGGGTACCAATAGAAGAGAAGATTGAATATTGCTCTCTGAGCTGGGTGGCTTTATGGCAGGCGTTTCATGGCCCAACTAGGGAACTTCATCAGTGCTAGAAGGGAGGAGGAGGAGGAGGAGGAGGAGGAGGAGGAGGAGGAGGAGGAGGAGGAGGAGGACGACGACAACTGTGGGGTCCTTGGTGGTCTCGGATCTGGATGGTTTTATGGCAGACGTTTCATGACCCAACTAGGGAACTTCATCAGTGCTAGAAGGGAGGGCTTTGTTCTCTAGCACCTCTAGTACTGATGATGTTACCTAGTTGGGTCATGAGACGCCTACCAGGGAAACCACCAAGCTCAGAGGGCCACCAAGAAACCCAGGGAGGAAAGAGTGGGGGAACGTGGTCTTTGTAGAGGGGGAAACTCTGTTCATACAACCCACTAACCCAAGTCAGTTTGAAGACCTAGTGCCTCCATTCACACAATATATCACATTAATTTTGTTTCCCCACGGCTTTACTTGTTGTGTCCTTTACTGTATACGTGAGTTTTTTTGCTTCATGTTCCTTTGAGCAGGTTGGTTTCCTCGCAGGCATTTCCTTACCCAACCAGAGAACATCATCAGTGCTAGAAGCGACGGTATATAAACAGAGAGGAAACCCTGCTCCCTTCTAGCACTGATGATGTTCCCTAGTTGGGTGATGAGATGCCTTCAAGAAACCCCCCAAGCTCAGAGAGCACCAAGGACCCCACAATCCTCCCCCCCTAGTCTTCCTCCTCCTCCCCACAAACCCCACTCCCTTTTAGCACTGATGATGGTACCTAATTTGGTAAAGAAACGTCTGCAAGAAAACGATCAAGCTCAGAGAACACCAAGGACCATATAGTCTTCCTCCTTCTCCTCCTCTTCCTCCTCCTCCTCCTTCGCCTCTTCCTCCTCCTCCTCGCCTCTTCCTCCTCCTCCTCTTCCTCCTCCTTCCCCTTCTCTTCCTCCTCCTCCTCCTCCTCCTCCTCCTCTTCTTCTTCCTCCTCTTCTTCCTCCCCACAAACCCCACTGCCTTCTAGCACTGATGATGGTACCTAGTTTGGTAAAGAAACGTCTGCAAGAAAACAACCAAGCTCAGAGAACACCAAGGACCGTATAGTCTTCCTCCTTCTCCTCCTCCTCCTCCTCCTCCTCCTCCTCCTCCTCTTCTTCCTCCTCCTCCTCCTCCTCTTCCTCCCGACAACCCCCACTGCCTTCTAGCACTGATGACGGTGCCTAGTTTGGTAAAGAAACGTCTGCAAGAAAACAACCAAGCTCAGAGAACACCAAGGACCATATAGTCTTCCTCCTCCTCCTCCTCCTCCTCCTCCTCTTCTTCCTCCTCCTCTTCCTCCTCTTCCTCCCCACAACCCCCACTGCCTTCTAGCACTGATGACGGTGCCTAGTTTGGTAAATAAATGTCTTCAAGAAAACAACCAAGCTCAGAGAACACCAAGGACCGTATAGTCTTCCTCCTCCTCCTCCTCCTCCTCCTCCTCCTCTTCCTCCTTCCTCCCATAAACCCCGCTCCCTTCTAGTACTGATGACGTTCCCTAGCTGGGTCATAAAACATCTGCCAGAAACCCACCAACCTCAAGAGAGCATCCAGGACCTCACTGGCGCTATAAATATTCTCTCCCATCTGTGCCTTTCCAAAAAGTTCTCTCTTTGGCTCACTTATTTCCTCTTCCCGAACTTCTCCTGGTGCTTTGGAGAGCCAAGACAGCCGCGAGGCTTGCGATGGAGACCCTGGGAAGGCCAGGGAAGACCAGAGCTCTCCTTCTCCAGAGCCCTCCTTCGCTGGTTTCCAGACCCGAGATGTTTCGAAGCTGGAAAAAATCGCCACGTGATTCCATGGGTTTTTAAGAGCACGAAATTCAGCCCCCAGCATTTTTTATTTCTGGGATCACCCAGTGAAGTTTCCATCGAATGCCATATTAAAAACCACACGTTGCAGCTCCAAGACTTTTAATTGTGAGACAGGATGTTGGGAATGAACGGCCCTTCAGGCAGCGGGATTTGGGGAGAAGATAAGAGATTAACAGAGTTGGATAGGGAGCTTGTAGGTCATCTAGTCCAACCCCGCCTGGAATTAAGGAGAAAGTTCCTAGCAGTGAGGACAATTGATCGGTGGAACGGCTTGCCTCCAGAAGTTGTGGGTGCTTTGGAGAATAGGTTGAACCCCCTCCCCTCTTCTTTAACACATTAAGAGAATTGGAAGGGACCTTGTAGGTCATCTAGTCCAACCCGTTGCCCAAGCAGGAAACCCTACACCATTTCTGACAAACGGCAGTCCAATCTCTTCTTGAAAGTCTCAAGTGATGGAGCTACCACAACTTCCAAAGGCAACTTCTCTTCCATCGGTTGATTCGTTCTCACTTTCAAAAAAGTTCCTTCTTATTTCTTAGAGGAGCCGAGGCGGCGCAGTGGTTAGGGTGAAGTACTGCAGGCCACTTCAGCTGACTGTTATCTGCAGTTCAGCGGTTCTAATCTCACCGGCTCAAGGTTGACTCAGCCTTCCATCCTTCCGAGGTGGGTGAAATGAGGACCCAGATTGTGGGGGCGATATGCTGACTCTGTAAACCGCTTAGAGAGGGCTGAAAGCCCTATGAAGCGGTATATAAGTCTAACTGCTATTGCTATTGCTATTTCTAGGTTGAATCTCTCCTTGGTCAATTTCCATCCATTATTCCTTGTCTGGTTTTTGAGCGCTTTGGGAAATAACTTGACCCCCTTCCTCCTCTCTGTGGCAGCCCCTCAAATATTGGAAGGCTGCTATCCTGCCTCCCCTGGTCTTTCTCTTCTCTAGACTCCCCAGGTTGCAAAAGGCTGTCCTCGTTAGCCATCGATTTTTATTTCTGCCGGAGTTTTATTCAGAGGCAGCTCAGATGGCCCAGCTCTATTTCACGATTGTTTAAAAGCTCAGGGCTCAAAGAGATGCAGGCTTCCTCTTATCTGGGGTTTGCAGTGTTTCAAAGTTGGCGTGGGTGAAGGTAGAAACAAGGCGTTTGTGAAATCCTTCTTTCTTGGCAATATGCTCCTGAGGCACGCAGGTTCACCGGGACCTCCTTTGCTGTATATATATATATATAAATAAAAATAAAAATAAAACGACGTGCGTTGTTGTGTTATGGGTTTGTTCTGGCTTCGTGGAGTGCAACATGTTCTCTCTCTCTCTGACAATTCAAATGTTTTTCTCCCAAATGTTCTTCTTGGATGGGTGGAAAACTTGACTGAAATGACGGAGGCAACCCCCCCCCCCTCTCCACAACTCGGGGTGGGTTTTTTCACCCAAGGTTCGGCGGCTTTGTGCTGAGGTTTTGCACCCCAAAAACGTAGGGGGTCAATTGGGTGTGTCACTTTCGCAATAAAAATAAAACAAACCCTGCTGCGTGGGGGGGGGGGGGGAGAAGAAGGAGAGGTGTGATGAAGCTTGTTATCCTCGTGGGCTGAGAGCGGAGGTGTCTTGCTCGGAGCCTGGCTTGGCTAAACCGAGTTTCAGCGTCATGTGTGGGTGGCCAGGGTGTTAATGCGGCTTTGCTCTTCGCTGCCAGGTGGGTGGGATGGATGAAGCTTCTGGAAGTTTCTTTGCCGTGGCAGGAGGGCAAATAAGGGGAACTTGCTGACGGCATCCCTTGGAGGTGGTTTGGAGGTGGGTGGGGGCAGCTCCTGTTTGAGACACAACAGGAGAGAAGGAATTTGATTCCAGCCGGGCAAGGGAAGGGGTTTTTTTCACCTGTTCATGGAAAAGGGACTGGGATGTGTGTTTATATGGGATGTGGGGGGATGTTCCCTTTTTGGGGTCTGGTTTGAAGAACTGATGTTGTGACAAGGGAAGGAGAGGAAGAAGGGAGGGAGGGTGGGTGGAAGGAAGGAGGGAGGGAAGGAGGAGGAGGAAGAAAAAAAGGAAGGAGAGAAAGAAGGAAGGGAGGGAGAATGAAAGGAAGGAAGGAGAGGAAGAGAAAAAGGAAAGGGAGGGAGGGAGGATGGAAGGAAGGAAGGTGAGAGGAAGGGCAGGAGGGAGGAATAAAAAATGAAGGAGAAAGAAGGGAGGGAGGGAGGAAGAAAGGAAGGAAGGAGAGGAAGAGAAAAAGGGGCTAAAGAGCTGTTGCCCCCGTCTCGAATGGTATGACAGTTGTGTGTTTTTAAATTATGTATTGTTATGTTTCGTCTTTTATTTTCTGTCTGTACCCCCCCCTTCCCTGATTTGAATTGTGAGCCGCCCTGAGTCCCCTTCGAGGAAAAAGGGCGGCATATAAATATAATAAAATCAAATCAAATCAATCAAATCAAAAAGGAAAGGGAGGGAGGATGGAAGGAAGGTGAGAGGAAAGGCAGGAGGGAGGAAGAAAAAGAAGGAGAGAAAGAAGGGAGGGAGGAGAGGAAGGGAAAGGGGGGAAGAGAAAAAGGAAGGAGAGAAAAAGGAGGGAGGGAGGAACAATGGGTGGAAGGGGGAGAGAGAGAGAGAGAGAGATATGTTGCATTACATCATGCCCCCACACGCGAGGTTTTACGTGACTTCCCAGCAGCCTTCTTGGAGAGGGAGGGATGCTCCCCTCTATTTTTATACAGCTGTCGCTGTGTTTTCTGATGGAAAAGTATGCTTGTATAATAGCAGTAGTAGACTTATATACCGCTTCATAGGCCTTTCAGGCCTCTCTAAGCGGTTTACAGAGAGTCAGCATATTGCCCCCAACAATCTGGGTCCTCATTTTACCCACCTCGGAAGGATGGAAGGCTGAGTCAACCCTGAGCCGGTGAGATTTGAACCGCTGACCTGCTGATCTAGCAGTAGCCTGCAGTGCTGCATTTAACCACTGCGCCACCTTGCGTAAGTATATAAAATGGGAGCAAACCCACCACTCCCTTCTAGCACTGATGACATTACCTAGTTGTGTCATGAAACGCCTGCAAGAAAACCACCGAGTTCAAAGAGCACCGAGGACTCCACAGTCCTCCTCCTCCTCTTCCTCCTCTTCTCCACAATCCCCACTCCTTTCTAGTACTAATGACGTTCCCTAGCTGGGTAATAAAACATCTGCAAGAAAACCACCAACCTCAGAGAGCATCAAGGACCTCACAGTTCAACCCGGAGCCCCTCCTCCTCCTCCTTCTTCCTCCTTCTCCTCCTTCTTCTTCCTCCTCCTCCTCCTCCTTCTTCCTCCTTCTCCTCCTTCTTCCCTCCTCCTCCTTCTTCCTCCTTCTCCTCCTTCTTCCTCCTCCTCCTCCTTCTTCCTCCTTCTCCTCCTTCTTCCTCCTCCCTCCTTCCTTCTTCCTCCCTTCTCCTCCTCCTTCCTCCTCCTCCTTCTTCTTCCTCCTCCTCCTTCTTCCTCCTTCTCCTCCCTCCTCCTCCTCCTTCTTCCTCTGCTCCTCCTTCTCAATCTCCCTCCTCCTCCTTCTTCCTCTTCCTCTCCTCCTCTCCTCCTCCTCCTCCTCTTCTCCCTCCTCCGTCCACCTCCTTATACCAAAGAGAATCAAGGCTGGGCAATTTTGAGTTTCTTTCTGACTCTTCCCCATTTTCCTGGCTAAAGGAAAGATTGATGGTTGACTGACAGCCATTCCTGTCCCCCTCAACTCATAACATGCCACAGCAAGTCATAAATCTGATCATTTAAAACAGGCTGGAAGGGCTTCCTGGCCCGGTGCTTTGGAGAAGAGCCAACTTTTCAAAAACTTTTGACAAGACAGGCAAGAACCGTCCGGATTCCCAGCAAGAAGATGCCGTTGAAAGGGAACCCTTCTAGATGACCCTGTTTAACAAGCGGGCCCCCAGAGAGCGTGTGCCCCTCCTGTCACATCCAATGGGAAAGCCAGACCGAATAGAGACAGGTATAAAAATGGCCTGTCCTTTTAAAAAAAAAAAAATCTCCATGGTTGAAGAATCTCTCCGCGTACCAGTCTGCAGAGCTAACTCTTTGGCGGGAGGTAATTTGGTCATTAATAACGAAATGTAATAGGCAAATTAAACGTAATGGGCAAATTAAACGGTAGCTTTTCAAACTCATGTCTTTCTTGCCAGTTCCTATTTCTTCCCACCACCACCCCCCGCTCCCATCTGATCTGTGAAGGCCTGAATAAAGCTATTCAGATGGTACCTCTATGGCAGGGGTGTCAAACTCAAGGGCTAGGGGTGCTTAGATCTGGCCTGTGGGGCTGCCCTGGAAACAGTGAAGGACTGGCACGCAGAGCCTCTGCCAGCAAAAATGGCCCTCCCGAACTCCGTTTTCACTGGCAGAGGGTTGCAGTAGGCCGTCTCAGCCTAAAACGGAGCCCGGGAGCCCATTTTCACTGGCAGAGGGTTGCAGGAGGCCGTCTCAGCCTAAAACGGAGCCCGGGAGCCCATTTTCGCCAGCAGAGGGTTGCAGGAGGCCGTCACAGGGTAAAACGGAGCCCGGGAGCCCGTTTTCGCTGGCAGAGGGTTGCAGGAGGCCGTCTCAAGGTAAAACGGAGCCTGGGAGGCCATTTTCACTGGCAGAGTGTTGCAGGAGGCCGTCTCAGCCTAAAACGGAGCTCGGGAGCCCATTGGCAGAGTGCTCGGACCACCACAAGCACCCCACCCAACACAAGTGATGTCATGCTGGCCACCCAGGGCCATTATATTCTGTCTTTATTGAAAGAAACAAGCCTTGTCATGGGTTATAAATCACGCAAAAGCAGGCTCTGGGTGGAATACAAACTCTTGTAGTAGGAAAAGTGTGCGGCGCCTTCAGCAATGAGTAATAATGGAGATTGGGGAGTTGAGCAAGTGAGAGAACCTAATATGTTCGGATGACGATACTTGCCATGATGTCAAAGGTTGTTGCAAGCATCTCCCTGTTCCAGCTGAGAAATGCAAGTGTTCTGTCTCATTCAGACAACCCCTGAGAAGCAGGTAACCTGTTGTAAGGTTCTCGGGCATTTCTATCCCCTCAAGAGGACTAGAAACCTGTGGGCCATACAAAGGCTACGAGTGAGTCCTTTTTCTGCTGTCACAGGCCTGCATTTATCTCATTTTCCTGACGCCTAGGTGACAAGCAGCAATGTTTTTGTGAATACCCATAGTCCTCGCCTTCCAATGTTTCATTTTACGACTGTTCAATGGTTGATAACTTTCTCAGCAGCTTAGTGAACTGACTGTTGGAAGAAATCATTAGGGCAGAGAACCGGTTGTTAAATTATTTGAATCCCACCATTGATCTAGTCCAACTCCTGCCCGCTCCCCAAGCAGGAGACTCTACACCATTTCTGAGAGATGGCAGTCCAGTCTCTTCTTGAAAGCCTCCAGTGATGAAGCTCCCACAACTTCCGAAGGCAACTTCTGTTCCATGGGTTGATTGTTCTCACTGTCAGGAAATTCCTCCCCATTTCCAGGTTGAATCTCTCCTTGGTCAGTTTCTATCCATTATTCCTTGTCTGCCCTTCGGGTGCTTTGGAGGATAACTTGACCCCCTCCTCTCTGGGGCAGCCCCTCAAATACTGCTCTCATGTCTCCCCTGGTCCTTCTCTTCGGTTCCACCACAAAACCGCGGTAGACTAAAGCGCGCTCGACGAAAGCGCCTACGTGACGTCATCACAGCACGACGAAAACAGCACGCTGTGAGCGGTAAACTTAAAATTAACGCGTAAATCTAAACCTAACCCCCCCAAACCTAACCCTAACCCTAAACCTAACCCTAACCCTTAACCTAACCCTAAACCTAACCCTAAACCTAACCCTTAACCTAACCCTTAAGCTAATGCTAAACCTAACGCTAACCCTTAACCTAACCCTTAACCTAACCCTTAACCTAACCCTAAACCTAACCCTAAACCTAACCCTAAACCTAACCCTTAACCTAACCCTTAACCTAATGCTAAACCTAACGCTAACCCTTAACCTAACCCTAACCCTAACCCTAACCCTAACCCTAACCCTTAACCTAACCCTAACCCTAACCCTAACGCTTAACGTAACCCTAAACCTAACCCTAACCCTTAACCTAACCCTAACCCTAACCCTAACCCTAACCCTAACCCTTACCTTTACGTGAATCGGCTTGCTTTAATTTTATTTTAATTTTATTTATTTTTAATTTTATTTGTCGCGCTGCTGATGACGTCACGTACGCGCTTTGATCGGGCGCGCTTTAGTGGACCGCGGTTTTGACGGGTCACGCTTCTCTTCACCAGACTAGCCATACCCAACAGAGGGACAGGCTTCCAGGATTTCCTTGAAATTGAAAATAAATCAGATCCTTTGGTTAGCTTCTTTTTTATATCCTATCACCTGGAAAAACTGTTTTCTTTCTTGTGAAAGAAACGGGAAAGATCCACTACGTTTCTTAAGATGTGCCGGAAAAAATTAAGATCGGTAGCAGGTACGAATCTGACCTGAAGTCTCCCCCCCCCCCCCTTCCTCAATCCTGAAGACTCAGTTCAGAAAGCAAGAAAAATCAATGCTAAAAAATCCAATTTTCCCCAATTAGGTTTTGGACACGCAAACGCAGCGCCCCCTGGAGGCGCTGCCGGAGAGTGAGCGGATCCGTCCTGGAAGAAATTTGCACGGCTGTAATTAAAAGTAGTAATTTTTGTGAAGATGCTGCTGGAGAAATTGTGCTGACGCCGCTGTCTGTGTTGTGCCTCTGCGGCAGCTGGGCTAACAAAGCAGGAGTCAGAGTGTGTATATGGGGAGGGGGGAGGAAGGGGGGAGGGAGAGAGGGTGTCATCCAGAAAATTGGAGAGTCATCACAACAGGGGGGGACAGTTAAGGTTGAGACATGGCTGCGGTCCATGAGTTCCAGAGGGCCACTCTCGGAATCTCTTCAGAGGCTAGGTGCAAAACTAGGTGGAGTCAAGGAAGCCACAGGCCACGAGGGCAGGTACCTTACCTGGGCCAGGTGAGAAATCTCCCTGCCTTTGGCCACTTCCAAGGGGAAGGAGAATCAGTTTGGATGGGGACCCTCAAAATTCCCAGGTTCATGGGAGTTAAAGAGGGTGGAGATGTTCTGTTATGTGCAAGGGGTGAAGGCATCGGGCCAGGAACTGGGAGGCTGTGAGTTCTAGTCTCGCCATAGGCATGAAAGCCAGATAGGTGAGTTTGGATCAATCACCGGGAGACTGTGAGCTCTGGTTCCGCCTTAGGCTGGGTGACTTTGGGCCAATCACCAGGTGACTGGGAATTATAGAGCCGAAGGTGGCGCAGTGGTTAGAGTTGCAGGCTACTTCTGCTGACTGCTAGCAGCAGTTCGAATCTCCCCTTAATCTATCTGTCTGTCTGTCTGTCTGTCTATCTATCTATCTATCTATCTATCTATCTATCTATCTATCTATCTATCTATCTATCTCTACCTACCAACCATATCTATCTATCTATCTATCTATCTATCTATCTATCTATCTATCTATCTATCTCTATCTATCTATCTATCATCTATCTATCTATCTATCTATCTATCTCTATCTATCTATCTATCTATCTATCTATCTATCTATCTATCTATCATCTATCTTGAGCCACGTTGGCACAGTGGTTAGAGTGCAGTACTTCCGGCTACTTCTGCTGACTGCCAGCTGCCTGCAATTTGGCAGTTCGAATCTCACTAGGCTCAAGGTTGACTCAGCCTTCCGTCCTTCCGAGGTGGGTCAAATGAGGACCCAGATTGTTGGGGGCAAGAGGCCGATTCTGTAAACCGCTTAGAGAGGGCTGGAAAGCACTGTGAAGCGGTATATAAGTCTAAGTGCTGTTGCTATTGCTATAATCCTGCCTTAGACATGAATATTTGGTTGACTTTGAGCCAATCACCAGGACACTGGGAGTTCTAATCCTGCCTTAGGCATGAAAACTAGTTGGTTGACTTTTGGGCCAATCACCAGGAGATGGCGAGTTCTAGTCCCATCCTAGGCATCAAAGTAGGCTGGGTGACTTTGAGCCAGCCACATCCTCTCAGCCCTAGAAAGGAGGCAATGGAAAAACCATTTCTGAAAAATCCTGCTAAGAAAACTGCAAGGATTTGTGCAGGCAGTCTCGGAGAATTAGACACAGTTGAAGAGGAGAAAAAGGGGGGAAATGAAGAAGATATAATAGCCTGCCAAGAAAAAATAGCATTAATTCTTCAGGATCTGAGCCTGACTCAATAATTTTACCTTTATTGTTTTAAACACAAAAGGCTCTTTCTGAGTATTCATAATATCCTTTACTGAATGGAGATTTGAGTAGGCACAAGGTGTATTTTCTATCTCCCCATCAACGTGGAAAGTTAGCTAAGCACGTGGCATTTGAAAACGTGACTAAAAGAATCAATGTAAAACCTGCCACAGTAGCTTAATCTCCTTACAGGTAGTTATTTTGATTTGACAAGTATCAAGTTCCTAGGCCTTATGGCTGAAAAAACAAACCAAGTAGGCATCTCTCTCTCTCTCTCCTCAGTTGAGTCGGTTCAGAAATACTGTACTTATTTTTTAAAAATCATTGGCATAAACCCCATTCTGTTTTTACCTCTTTTATCCTGACTGTTCATTTCTCTCGCAAGGAAAGAGCCCTCAGCTTAACAATTTTGCAAAAGGGGTCTTCCTTGCTAGCCCATTCCCCAAAATAATATTTTTTAAAAAAAAACAAACCACATTCTTATCCGAAACTCTGCGGTGAAAGTTCACAAGCACACATATCGTACATTCTCACTTACCCAGAACAGTATTTCTCAACCTTATCAACTTGAAGAGGACTTCAACTCCAAGAATTCCCCAGCCAGCTATGCTATGGCCAATGGAGAATTGAAGTTGATTTGAATCAGAGTGGACTGTGTTAAAGCATGCCAGCTAGGGAATTCTGGGAATGGAAGTCCTTCTATCTTAAAACTTTGCTGGCTGGGGAATTCTGGGAGTTGAAGTCCATCTGTCTTAAACCTTGCTGGCTGGGGAATTCTGGGAGTTGAAGTCCATCTGTCTTAAACCTTGCTGGCTGGGGAATTCTGGGAGTTGAAGTCCGTCTGTCTTAAACCTTGCTGGCTGGGGAATTCTGGGAATGGAAGTCCTTCTATCTTAAACCTTGCTGGCTGGGGAATTCTGGGAATGGAAGTCCTTCTATCTTAAACCTTGCTGGCTGGGGAATTCTGGGAGTTGAAGTCCATCTGTCTTAAACCTTGCTGGCTGGGGAATTCTGGGAGTTGAAGTCCATCTGTCTTAAACCTTGCTGGCTGGGGAATTCTGGGAATGGAAGTCCTTCTATCTTAAACCTTGCTGGCTAGGGAATTCTGGCAGTTGAAGTCCATCTGTCTTAAACCTTGCTGGCTGGGGAATTCTGGGAGTTGAAGTCCATCTGTCTTAAACCTTGCTGGCTGGGGAATTCTGGGAATGGAAGTCCTTCTATCTTAAACCTTGCTGGCTGGGGAATTCTGGCAGTTGAAGTCCATCTGTCTTAAACCTTGCTGGCTGGGGAATTCTGGGAGTTGAGGTCCATCTGTCTTAAACTTTGCTGGCTAGGGAATTCTGGGAGTTGAAGTCCACCCCTCTTCCACCTTTTTACCCTGAGGTAAAACTTGAAAATGAGTCGAAAACTGAAAAAGGGTCCTCTTTTATTTTTATTTATTTCATTTCATTTATTTAGTTTGTCACTCGTGTACAAGATAATAGGAATAAGAATAAACATGAATAAGAACACAGGAAATGGGGACAAATAAATGGGGACGTTAGCCACGCTGGTGCGATTATGCACGCCCCTACGTTTCTTTACAAACACGTTGTAAAATGCAGGAAGGTTTGGCCACCGACCAAGGGACAGAACAGTACAGAACAGAAAAGAATAACAGAGTTGGAAGGGACCTCGGAGGTCTTCTAGTCCAACCCCCTACACCACTTCAGACAAATGGTTGTCCAATCTCTTCTTAAAACCTTCCAGCGTTGGAGAATTCACAACTTCTGGTGGCAAGCTGTTCCACTGGTTAATTGTTCTCACTGGCAGTAAATTTATCCCTAATTTGCAAGTGGCTTCTCTCCTTGTTTACTTTCCATCCGTTGCTTCGCGTCCTGCCTTCTGGGGCTCTGGAGAATAGCCTGACCCCCCTCTTCTTTGTAGCAACCCCTGGCATTTAATTAGGATATTTTACCAATTAAGAAATCTACCTAACAAAACCCATCAGCCCAGAGTCGACTGGGCTCGGAGCCAAAGGCTTCACGTAACACCAGAAGGGTCATTTTTTTAACAGCATGTTGATCTGAACCAAGAAAAGTAACGGTTAATTGAGGGCCACAAACGAAAAGCTGGAGAAGAAAAACCCCAGGTACAAACTCAACGCGTTTTACAAGCGCCCAAGGTGATGACACACGATTACTTGCCCAGGTAGGACAAGATAAGGACAGACGGAAACCCCGATCTGTTACCTGTGTTTTCTGAATCCAACCGGCCATCCCCTTGGGAAGACGGACGTGCCTGAAATTCTGAATTTCGTATTCATCGGATGCTGCATCGCGGAGGCTGGGGGTGGGTGGGGTGGTGGTATCAGAAACCCGGGGGGGGGGGGGGAGAGAGAGAGGCCCTGGTTTTAATGAGGTGGTGCTGATTTAAATTGTAAATTTCTTGGCCCGAGCCTTAATTGTATCCCCCCCTTCCTTCCTTTCTTGATGTTGTTTTGTAAAACACCGAGCATTTTGTTCTACAGTCGAGTGCAGCGAATGTATGAGTGATTTAGTGCAAATATATTCTGGGTTTTATTTATTTATTTATTTATTTATTTATTTGAGTTAGTTTTTAAAAAAAAATTGTTTTATAATCATCCTCTTTCTTTTCCCCACAAGAACAGCCCTGGGAAGTGGATTGGGTTGATTGAATAGAATAGAGTTAGAAGGGACCTTGGAGGTCATCTAGTCCAACCCCCTGCCCAAGCAGGAGACCCCACACCATTTCTGACAGATAGCAGTCCAGTCTCTTCTTGAAAGCCTCCAGGGATGAACCTCCGAAGGCAACTTCTGTTCCATTGTTCTCATTGTCAGGAAATTTCTCCTTATTTCTAGGTTGAATCTCTCCTTGGTCAGTTTCCATCCCTTGTTCCTTGCTGCCCTTCAGGTGCTTTGGAGAATAGCTTGACCCCCCCTCCTCTCTGTGGCAGCCCTTCAAATATTGGAACCCTGCTATCAGGTCTCCCCTGGTCCTTCTCTTCACTAGACAGGCCATCCCCAGTTCCTGCAACTGTCCATTGCATGGTTAGCCTCCAGTCCCCTCATCATCCTCGTTGCTCTTCTCTGCATTTTTTCTAGAGTCTCAATATCTTTTTTATAACGTGGTGACCAAAACTGGATGCAGAATTCTAGTGAGAGAGAGAGGGAGGGAGAGGTGGGGGGGGGAGAGACTGGCTCAATTATTATACTTAATAATAAGACAAAGAGTTGAAGAATGAACAATAAGATGCAATTCCTTCTGCATTAAAAGACCCCCGATACTCCTGGTGTTGATTAAAAATTACCTCCTTAAAGATTTCCACTTTCCTTTCCTTTCTGGCCTTAGGGTGGCTGCCTGGTGCTTTGATAAATGACTCCCTCCCCTCTCATCTTCCACTTCAATCTTGCCCCTCTGCTTTCCTGCAGAGCAATTCCAAATCAGAAGAAAGAGTGAAAAAAAGAAAAGAAAGTGGAAGGGAAGAAAGAACAAACATGGGACGTTTAAGCTCTCCCAGCCTGTGAAAAACCTCTGAAGGGGCAGAGACAAGATGCTTTTGATTCTTCGTTAGGTCAGAATTTCTCAACTTCAGCAACTTTTAAGACCGGTGGACTTTAACTCCCAGAATTTCCCAGCCAGCGTGTTTTTGAAGTTCCTATGTCTTAAAATTGCTGAGGTTGAGAAAAAGGTTGCATTAATCTTCCGTTTTCCTTCTGCAGACCCCACGGAAGTGTATATTGTCAAAGGCTAGCTGTGTAACGCTATGCTAGGAAAGAAATATTAAAAATAATCAGGAATGGGGTAACTATTTTTCCACCGGTTTGAATTCACAACGGCACAAAAAAAAAGTGACTTTTGATCCCGCTTTTCACACTTATGACCGTTGCAGCATCCCTGGGGGTCACGTGATCAAAATTCAGAGGCTTGGCAACTGATTCATATTTACGACGGTTGCAAGTGTCCTGGAGTCACGCGATTTCCCCCCTTTTGCAGTTTTCCGACAAAGCCAATGAGGAAGGCAGATTCACTTAACCTAACTTAATAGTTTTGCAGTCAATTGTGTGGCAAGGAAGGTCGTAAAGTGGGGCCAACCTCGCTTAACAACGGCCTCACTTAGCAACAGAAATGTGTGATCGTAAGTCGAGGAGTTCCCGTATTCGTTTTTTTTATCTTGCTTTGAGGATGGGGGAGTTGCTTTAAAATCCGTCGGCATCTTAATTCAACGCTATTGACATGCAAAGCCTTAACTCGATGTTGCTGAGAGCTTTAATGGGGCGAGAGATGCCAACACCATCCCTGCTGAAGTAACAATCCGAATTGATTTGCGTGCTTTCCGATTTTTACAAAACAGTCTTGTCAATGTTTGCGATTAGCTCTTCCTCTGAACGGCTTCCTGCTGCTTTATAAACTCCACACGAGATCATACATCAAGAGCATCTTGATTTCCCATCAGAATCAAGCACTCGGCTTCCCGTTCTTCTTCAACCATTAAAAAAAAAAAACACCAGACGATTTTCTACAGTAAATATACATTTTATTTTGGCGTGGGTTTTTTTTTTTTTTAGGAGGCTTAAAATACATCCAACTCAGGAGTCTCTTGTCACCTAGAAACCGGTATTCCTGCAAGACGCAACAGCATTTGGGGATATTCAAAAAAAAAAAACATCCCAATATTTTATGCATCCTGTTTTTTGAATTGTGCCAGAATGAAGGCACAGATCAACATCGAAGTAAATCCATCGCCTTGGTGCCTCTGGTGCCTAACGCCTTGCGTTAGGACAGCAAAAAAGCCACTGACATTTAAATGCCTAGGTTTTTCTGGATCAACTCCCACGTTTTTCTAAATAAAACTGAATCCGTGAGATAAAAGCCAAGCTTCTAGCTCGCCTCTCGGTGGTGTCTGAAGTGTAAAAAAAATCACAAAAACTCAGGAGCTGAGGACAAATTAAAATCGTTCTTCATGGACAGAGCCGCCACCGCACAGTGGTTAGAGTGCAGTACTTCCGGCTACTTCTGCTGACTGCCAGCTGCCTATAGTTTGGCAGTTCAATCTTGACCGGCTCAAGGTTGACTCAGCCTTCCATCCTTCCGAGGTGGGTCAAATAAGGACCCAGATTGTTGGGGGCAAGAGGTTGACTCAGTAAACTGCTTAGAGAGCGCTGGAAAAGCACTGTGAAGTGGTATATAAGTCTGTGCTGTTGCTAAGTACTATCCATCCATCCATATCTCTCTTTCTCTCTCTCATCTATCTGTCTGTCTGTCCGTCTGTCTGTCTATCTATCATCTATCATCTAATCTATCATCTCATCTCTATCTAATCTATCTATCATCTATCTATTATCTATCTATCATCTATCTATTATCTATCTATCTATATCTATCTATCTATCTATCTATCTATCATCTATCTATCTATCTATCTATCTAATCTATCATCTGTCTCTATCTATCTATCTATCTATCTATCTATCTATCTATCTATCTATCAATCATCTATATCTATCTATCTATCTTGAGCCACGTTGGCACAGTGGTTAGAGTGCAGTACTTCCGGCTACTTCTGCTGACTGCCAGCTGCCTGCAATTTGGCAGTTCGAATCTCACACCAGACTCAAGTTTGATTCAGCCTTCCGTCCTTCTGAGGTGGGTAAAATGAGGACCCAGATGAGGTTGACACTGTAAACTGCTTAGAGGGCTGTGAAGCACTGTGAAGGGGTATATAAGGGTTATTGGTATTGGTATTGCTATCTATCGATCACTATCTATCTAGTGTTATGCTGGCTACTACTGACTGCCGTCCACTGCTGGGAGTGGGGGGAAGATTTGGCACCTTTCCATACAAATTCTACCTATGTATGTATGCGTGTGTGTGTGTATGTATGTATGTATGTATGTATGTATGTATGTATATGTATATGTATATGTATATGTATACATTTGTACCTTCCTGCACTCTCCTTGGAGAAAGCTTTTGAAATAGATTGAAATTCATTTCTCTCTCTTTATCTCTATCAATATCGTACTATTTATCTATCTATCTATATCTATCTTTCTCTCTCTCTCTCATCTATCTAGCTATATGAATTTCAATTGTATATTTATTTGTGTCTGTGTGTGTTTTAATTGCGCACAGGCCGGAGTCCTTCAGATGGGCAGCCTCAACATTTCACAAATAAACAGGCTGCAATCTGATTTCTCCTTCCCTCAGCCCAAGGAAGGAGGGAAATTACCCATGAAATGAAGAAAGGGAGAAAAAAATGAAACAACCACAACCACAACTCCAAAGCCGCTTCGGTCTTCTGTCCAATCGCCGCCTGCCGGCCCCTGTATTTACCCCACTTCTAGGCCACGCCCCCTCCCCCACGCACCAATCCGGAGGCGGGACGGGCGAGGCGTCTTGACTACCGCGGGAAGGCTCCGCCCCTCCTCCTCCTCGCGCCCCGCTTGGGCCGTTGCTGCGCCGCCTGGATCGTTGCAAGCAACCGGGGCCGAAGCGGGTCCCGGGCGGGGCCTGACCCGGGTTTAGCCCGAGCCCTGCCGCTGCATCGAAGCCTGGTTTCTGCAACCGCTCTGGCTCCGCCCGCCAAAGGGCCATGGCCGAAGTGCACGTCATTGGCCAGATCGTGGGAGCCAGTGGATTCCCCAGCAGTTCCTTGTTTTGCAAATGGGGGATCCACACAGGTGGGTGCGCGGAGGGGTGGGAGGCGGGGGTGTTTCTCTGCGTGGGGGGGGACAGGTGGGGAGGGAGCATCCTGGGGTGCAAAAGGGGCAGTTGGGGGGGGTCCCCGCTTGCAGCCCCCCCCCCCAAGAAAGGGAAGGCTGGTTATTCAGTGGGGAAGGGAAATGCTCCATTCAGGGCAGGGTCTCTGCGAGATATCCTGGACTTGGGCGGGAGGCCACGAGGAAAGGGGAGCTGAAAGGCACCCCAAGAAATGAGATTGTATCGCCATCAAGAGATCCACAACTTGGTGAATGAAAGCAAGGGGGGCTGGACTAGCAGACCTCCAAGGTCCCCTCCAATGCTGTTGAGTAAACTGTAATATGCTGTAAGAATAAAAAGAAAGAAAAGAGCAAATAAAACACACAACTTGTGTGTTGCAATCACGAAATCTACAACTTGATGAATGAAAGCAGGGGGGGTTGGGCTAGAAGACCTCCGAGGTCCCCTCCAATGCTGGAAGCAGGGCAGGATCCGCGGGATATCCTGGACTTGGGTGGGAGGCCACGAGGAAAGGGGAGCCGAAAGGCACCCCAAGAAATGAGCCTCTTAACTCTTGTATTACGATCACAAGAATGAAAGCCGGGGGGGGGGGGGGCTGGACTAGAAGACCTCCGAGGTCCCTCCAACTCTGTTATTCTTTAAAGGTTAAGAGCGCCAGGAGCCAAAGAAAAAGGAATGCAAAGTTGGCTTGCTGGATCCTTGGTGCTCTCTTTAACGACGGCCGGGTTCTTCCCTCAGGTGGAGCCTGGAAGCTGCTCTCGGGGCTTCGTGAGGGGCAAACACAGGTCGACCATCCGCAGTTAGGTGACGTGGCTTATTGGTGCCACCCCATCGATGTCCACTTTGCCACCAAAGGCTTGCAAGGTAAGGAGGAGGAAGCGGGTTGGGGGGGGAGATGGACGTGGCGGAGAGCTGTGAATGGCATCCTGTTGACCACGACTACTGGAGAGCCAGTTGGCCTAGAGATCAAGGCGCCAAGCTAGAAACCAGGAGACTGGGAGTTCTAGTCCCACCCCAGGCAGGAAAGCCATTCTGGATGACTTTGGGCCTTTCACCAGGAGACTGGGAGTTCTAGTCCCACCTCAGGCAGGAAAGCCATTCTGGATGACTTTGGGCCTTTCACCAGGAGACTGGGAGTTCTAGTCCCACCTCAGGCAGGAAAGCCATTCTGGATGACTTTGGGCCTTTCACCGGAGACTGGGAGTTCTAGTCCCACCCCAGGCAGGAAAGCCATTCTGGATGACTTTGGGCCTTTCACCAGGAGACTGGGAGTTCTAGTCCCACCTCAGCAGGAAAAGCCATTCTGGATGACTTTGGGCCTTTCACCAGGAGACTGGGAGTTCTAGTCCCACCTCAGGCAGGAAAGCCATTCTGGATGACTTTGGGCCTTTCACCAGACGACTGGGAGTTCTAGTCCCACCCCAGGCAGGAAGCCATTCTGGATGACTTTGGGCCTTTCACCAGGAGACTGGGAGTTCTAGTCCCACCTCAGGCAGGAAAGCCATTCTGGATGACTTTGGGCCTTTCACCAGGAGACTGGAGTTCTAGTCCCACCCCAGGCAGGAAAGCCATTCTGGATGACTTTGGGCCTTTCACCAGAGACTGGGAGTTCTAGTCCCACCCAGGCAGGAAAAGCCATTCTGGATGACTTTGGGCCTTTCACCAGACGACTCGGAGTTCTAGATCCCACCCCAGGCAGGAAAGCCATTCTGGATGACTTTGGGCCTTTCACCAGGAGACTGGGAGTTCTAGTCCCACCTCAGGCAGGAAAGCCATTCTGGATGACTTTGGGCCTTTCACCAGGAGACTGGGTTCTAGTCCCACCCCAGGCAGGAAAGCCATTCTGGATGACTTTGGGCCTTTCACCAGGAGACTGGGAGTTCTAGTCCCCCCCAGGCAGGAAAGCCATTCTGGATGACTTTGGGCCTTTCACCAGACGACTGGGAGTTCTAGTCCCACCCCAGGCAGGGAAGCCATTCTGGATGACTTTGGGCCTTTCACCAGGAGACTGGGAGTTCTAGTCCCACCCCAGGCAGGAAAGCCATTCTGGATGACTTTGGGCCTTTCACCAGGAGACTGGGAGTTCTAGTCCCACCCCAGGCAGGAAAGCCATTCTGGATGACTTTGGGCCTTTCACCAGGAGACTGGGAGTTCGAGTCCCACCTCAGGCAGGAAAGCCATTCTGGATGACTTTGGGCCTTCACCAGGAGACGTGGGAGTTCGAGTCCCACCTCAGGCAGGAAAGCCATTCTGGATGACTTTGGGCCTTTCACCAAAAGACTGGGAGTTCTAGTCCACTTTAGGAATGAAAACCATTCTGGATGACTTTGGGCCTTTCACCAGGCGCTGGAGTTCTAGTCCCACCCCAGGCAGGAAAGCCATTCTGGATGACTTTGGGCCTTTCACCAGGAGACTGGGAGTTCTAGTCCCACCTCAGCAGAAAGCCATTCTGGATGACTTTGGGCCTTTCACCAGGAGACGGGGAGTTCTAGTCCCACCTCAGCAGGAAAGCCATTCTGGATGACTTTGGGCCTTCACCAGGAGACTGGGAGTTCTAGTCCCACCCCAGGCAGGAAAGCCATTCTGGATGACTTTGGGCCTTTCACCAGGAGACCTGGGAGTTCTAGTCCCACCCCAGGCAGGAAAGCCATTCTGGAATGACTTTGGGCCTTTCACCGGAGACTGGGAGTTCTAGTCCCACCTCAGGCAGGAAAGCCATTCTGGATGACTTTGGGCCTTTCACCAGGAGACTGGAGTTTTAGTCCCACCCCAGGCAGGAAAAGCCATTCTGGATGACTTTGGGCCTTTCACCAAAAGACTGGGAGTTCTAGTCCAACTTTAGGAATGAAAACCATTCTGGATGACTTTGGGCCTTTCACCAGACGACTGGGAGTTCTAGTCCCACCCCAGGCAGGAAAGCCATTCTGGATGACTTTGGGCCTTTCACCAGGAGACTGGGAGTTCTAGTCCCACACCTTAGGCAGGGAAGCCATTCTGGATGACTTTGGGCCTTTCACCAGGAGACTGGGAGTTCTAGTCCCACCTTAGGCAGGGAAGCCATTCTGGATGACTTTGGGCCTTTCACCAGGAGACTGGAGTTCTAGTCCCACCTCAGCAGGAAAGCCATTCTGGATGACTTTGGGCCTTTCACCAGGAGACTGGGAGTTCTAGTCCCACCTCAGGCAGGGAAGCCATTCTGGATGACTTTGGGCCTTTCAACCGGGAGACTGGGAGTTCTAGTCCCACCTCAGGCAGGAAAGCCATTCTGGATGACTTTGGGCCTTTCACCAGGAGACTGGAGTTCTAGTCCCACCTCAGGCAGGAAAGCCATTCTGGATGACTTTGGGCCATTCACCGGAGACTGGGGAGTTCTAGGCCCACCTCAGGCAGGAAAGCCATTCTGGATGACTTTGGGCCTTTGACCAGGAGACTGGGAGTTCTAGGCCCACCTCAGGCAGGCAAGCCATTCTGGATGACTTTGGGCCTTTTACCAGGCGACTGGGAATTCTAGTCCAACTTTAGGAATGAAACCATTCTGGATGACTTTGGGCCTTTCACCAGGCGACTGGGAGTTCTAGTCCCACCCCAGGCAGGAAAGCCATTCTGGATGACTTTGGGCCTTTCACCAGGAGACTGGGAGTTCAGGCAGGGAAGCCATTCTGGATGACTTTGGGCCTTTCACCAGGAGACTGGGAGTCCTAGTCCCACCTTAGGCAGGAAAGCCATTCTGGATGACTTTGGGCCTTTCACCAGGAGACTGGAGTTCTAGTCCCACCTCAGGCAGGAAAGCCATTCTGGATGACTTTGGCCTTTCACCAGGAGACTGGGAGTTCTAGCCACCTCAGGCAGGAAAGCCATTCTGGATGACTTTGGGCCTTTCACCAGGAGACTGGGAGTTCTAGTCCCACCCCAGGCAGGAAAGCCATTCTGGATGACTTTGGGCCTTTTACCAGGAGACTGGGAATTCTAGTCCAACTTTAGGAATGAAAACCATTCTGGATGACTTTGGGCCTTTCACCAGGCGACTGGGAGTTCTAGTCCCACCCCAGGCAGGAAAGCCATTCTGGATGACTTTGGGCCTTTCACCAGGAGACTGGGAGTTCTAGTCCCACCCCAGGCAGGAAAGCCATTCTGGATGACTTTGGGCCTTTCACCAGGAGACTGGGAGTTCTAGTCCCACCTCAGGCAGGAAAGCCATTCTGGATGACTTTGGGCCTTTCACCAGGAGACTGGGAGTTCTAGTCCCACCTCAGGCAGGAAAAGCCATTCTGGATGACTTTGGGCCTTTCACCAGGAGACTGGGAGTTCTAGTCCCACCCTTAGGCAGGGAAGCCATTCTGGATGACTTTGGGCCTTTCACCAGGAGACTGGGAGTTCAGGCAGGGAAGCCATTCTGGATGACTTTGGGCCTTTCACCAGGAGACTGGGAGTCCTAGTCCCACCTTAGGCAGGAAAGCCATTCTGGATGACTTTGGGCCTTTCACCAGGAGACTGGGAGTTTCTAGTCCCACCTCAGGCAGGGAAGCCATTCTGGATGACTTTGGGCCTTTCACCAGGAGACTGGGAGTTCTAGCCCACCTCAGGCAGGAAAACCATTCTGGATGACTTTGGGCCTTTCACCAGGAGACTGGGAGTTCTAGTCCCACCTTAGGCAGGGAAGCCATTCTGGATGACTTTGGGCCTTTCACCAGGAGACTGGGAGTTCTAGTCCCACCTCAGGCAGGGAAGCCATTCTGGATGACTTTGGGCCTTTCACCAGGAGACTGGGAGTCCTAGTCCCACCTTAGGCAGGAAAGCCATTCTGGATGACTTTGGGCCTTTCATCAGGAGACTGGGAGTTCTAGTCCCACCCCAGGCAGGAAAGCCATTCTGGATGACTTTGGGCCTTTCACCAGGCGACTGGGAGTTCTAGTCCCACTTTAAGACAGGAGAGCCAGTCCTTGGGCCAGTCCTTCCCCCTCAGCCTAACCTACTTTACAGGGCTGTTGTTGTGAGGAAAATAGGAGGAGGAAGGTGTGCGGGATCTGTTTGCTGCCTTGAATTATTTGTAAAAATAGCAAAAGCAGAATACAAACAAATATTTGTTTTTTAAAACAATCCCGATGGCATCACCTACGTATGGGATCCTTGGTGCTCTTTTTAAGCAGGTGGCTTCAGAAGAAGTCCAGACAGAAGGTATACAGAAAGCTTTTCCCTTCCCTTTGGAATTCAAAGGTAGACTGCGCTGGCACAGAGAGGCTCCCTTTTTTTCCTCCCCTTCCAGGGCCCTTCCATCACTCCGTTATTAATTCCACCCATCCGGGTAGCATCGGATCCCTGAAGTTAGTAAGCGGCCGTTTGTAATGGTTTTATTTATTAGGTGCTTAATACGAAGCGCGGCAGAGGCGAAAAATAAAGACAACCGATGCCATAAATATTGCAAAGGGTTATAAATCAGGAGGCAAGCAGCTTTCCAAATTAAGTTTCTCAGCTTGAGCAACGCCAGAGCTGTTTGTCTTCCGGAGAGTTCGGTTTTGAAGCTGTTTGTTGGCACAAGGCAGGTTTAAAAGAGGGGGGGGGCAGGCCTTTCCTTGGGAAAAAAATGACCTTTTTGACACCCCCCCCCTTCCAACTCTGCTATTAACCACCTATTTTTCTTCCTAGTTGAATGGACAATGGACAATTATTAAAACTGGCCTCTAGAGTTCCCTTTATTTAGTTCCTGCTTGAGGAAGAGGATAGATTTTGTGCCCGATCCGAGCCAGTGATTCAAAAACCAAAATTGGTCCTAATGATGAAACAAGAACTGGACTAGAAATGGGAAAGCAATAGCAATAGCAGTAGACTTATATACCGCTTCATAGGCCTTTCAGGCCTCTCTAAGCGGTTTACAGAGAGTCAGCATATTGCCCCCAACAATCTGGGTCCTCATTTTACCCACCTCAGAAGGATGGAAGGCTGAGTCAACCCTGAGCCGGTGAGATTTGAACCGCTGACCTGCTGATCTAGCAGTAGCCTGCAGTGCTGCATTTAACCACTGCGCCACCTTGGCTCTTAAAGGGAGAGGACGGGGTGGGTCCAAGGAAATTTGGCTGAATAGACAGAAGAAACAGAAGGATTTGGCTGTTCAGTGGCCCGTGGATTGCGATCATTGTTGGTCCAACTTTAGCAACTTTAAGACGTGTGGACTACAACTCCCAGACTTCCCCAGCCAGCATGGAGCTTTCTTTCTTTCCTTCCTTCCTTCCTTCCTTCCTTCCTTCCTTCCTTCCTTCCTTCCTTCCTTCCTCTTCCTTTTTCTTTCTTTTACTCGCTCCCTTTTCTTTCTTTCCCTCCTTCCTCCCCTCCCTCCCTTTCTTCCTTCTCTCCCTCCCTTCTTCCTTGCTTCCCTCCATTTTCTTTCTTTCTTTCTTCTTTCTTTCTTTCTTTCTTTCTTTCTTTCTTCTTAAGAAAGAAAGAGCCAAGGTGGCGCAGTGGTTAAATGCAGCACTGCAGGCTACTGCTAGATCAGCAGGTCAGCGGTTCAAATCTCACCGGCTCAGGGTTGACTCAGCCTTCCATCCTTCCGAGGTGGGTAAAATGAGGACCCAGATTGTTGGGGGCAATACGCTGATTCTGTAAACCGCTTAGAGAGGCCTGAAAGGCCTATGAAGCGGTATATAAGTCTACTGCTATTGCTATTGCTTTCTTTCTTCCCTCCTTCCCTCCTTTCTTCCTTGAATTTCTACGCCACCCATCTCACCAATTGTCAATTGTCAGCAACTTACAATAGAATAAAAGTTCAAGCGAGCTTTAAAAAGCCATTAAAACCAGAATTTTAAAAAAAATTTCTGATGGACATCAATCCCTTTCAAGGATTGACTTTATACAAATCACTAATGATTTATCTTCTAGGGTGAAGAAGACAAAGATTGCGGCGAGGGTCCTCTTGGATCATAACCCAGTCTGGACGGAACTGGGAAGGGTAGTGCAGACAAGAAGGTCTTGGAGGTCGAATGAGAGTTTATTTAGATATGAAAAGTATATTAATGATTGTAAAAAATTGCCATCTTTGTTCTGAATACGAATAAGGGTATATTCATGGAATTTGTAGGGGATGTAAGTAAAGCATATATGAGAGGAGTACTGATGAATTAAAAAAAATATATATAGACATAAACAAGGGCAAAAACGAAAAGAATTGGAAGAGGAAATCAAAAGAAAAATTTGAAATGTATCCAAATTGTGTTATAGAGGGAAGGAGGTACAAAGGGGACAAAATTAAGGGTTTAGAAATAGACAGATACTTAGATAAAGAGATAAGGCCCCTAGTTAGAGAAGAGTACAGGCAAAAGTTGAACCAACAAATAACTTCTGGGGAAATCCTGCAGGTAATCAAACAATTAAGATTAGGAACAATGTAAACTGCTTAAAGTTTGTGTAATGGTAAGAAGCTGAGTTCAACGCAGAGATTTTACTGACTTTTTTTTTCTCTTTCTTTTTTCTTTCTTTCTTTCTTTTTTAAAAATTTCCTTGGTTTTAATATATCTTAGACTGTGTTTGATAAAAAGCTATACCGTGTACGGGCTCTGGGAAGTCAGGGGGGGGGGAGGGAGGTGGGGTCATAGGGGGGAGGGGGGAAATATAGTATGTCCCAGATTTTAAAGTAACATGATTGCACTTGTATACTGTTGTCTTTTTTAATTCTAGTGTAAAAATAAGAAGCTGAATATATCGATAGATAGTAGAAATACACCGAAGGGAGGAGCAGAGGGAAAGAAGAGGGAGGGGTAGAGAGGGTGGGAGAGAGGATCGGAAGGAGGGTGAGATGGAAGGGAGGGAGTGTATTGGGAGAAAGGAGTGATAGAGGGGGAGGGGAAGTAGGGTAGAGGGGAATGTTGGAGGGGAGAAAGGAAAGTTGAAGGGGGGTGAAAGAAAGGGTGTATGGAGGGTTGAAGTAGTATATTGGGTTTGTATTTTGGGGAGTATTTTTGACAAGGATGGCTGTGTTTATTGCTCAATGTTATATGGCCCCGGTCATGCACAGTATACATGTGACTGTATGAAATGAAAATGAAAATGAAACATATTTGAGGAAAAAAAATTAAATTCAAAACCAACAAGCAGTCTTGTTTTTCCTCTTTCCCCGCCAGGTTGGCCCAAGCTCCACGTCCAGGTGTGGCACCAGGATGCTTTTGGGCGCACCGAACTGTACGGCTACGGCTTCTGCCACGTGCCCTCCAGCCCCGGCTTCCACCAGCTGGACTGCGTCACCTGGCGCCCGCTGGGATCTTGGCAGGAGCAGCTGTCCCAGTGTTTTGTGGGAGGGGGCCCGCAGCTCATCAGCAGCGACCTGATCTACACGGGGGCCGACCGCTACCGCCTGCAGACCAGCGCCATGGGCACCGTGCACTTCCAGCTGGCTGTGCTACTCCGTAACTTCGACCGCTATGGGGTGGAATGCTGAGAGCCGGGGACGGAGCCCCTTCGCTGGGCTTGGAGGTGGAAGATTGGGCCGGTGATGATCCAGGGCACGGCACGGAGGCAGCACAAACCGCCCCTTTCTTGCTCCAAATTTCCCCCAAACGCGTTTCTGGCAAGTCCCAGAACAGATTGATAACAAATCCCCAACACAAACCTCAAAGCAGCCTCTGGCTGCAATTAGCCCAGCACTGTCTGCACCAAGGCTGCACGGCAAGGAACTCCAAATGTATTTGGCAAAACAAGAACAGATCAAGGAGTTCAGGGAGCAAAAGATCCAGGGAATCAGTCCAGAACGCCAAACAAAATGCAAGAACTCCCAACAAACGCCCCTCCCCACAGCATTTCCTTAAGTTTCATTCCCCAGGTGTGCCTTGTGAAGGTGGGAGCGGCACACTCCTCCCGAGTAGCCTGCTCCGTCTGCGCTGATCACGCCTTCTCTGCACTCTCCGGGCTCTCGGATCAGGAGGAGGTGGTTCTTGCTCCTCGCCTGAGCTCTGCCTCTCCTGTTCATCCTTACTTCTTCCGGAAAGCCTTTCTTGGACCGACTCTGCCCTTCCCTTCCCCAGTTTCCTCCAAGGCCAACGGAGCTGCCCTTTTCATCCCTGTCAGATGTTGTTCCATCTGGATGCGGGGGGCATGACAGGTCTGTGAATCCCCAAAGTTCAGGAATCGGAAGGACTTGGGGCGAAAGGGAGGCTGGCCCTCTCCCCCACCTGCTCTGGGAAGGAAGAACACCCCCCCACCCCACCCCGTTTGACCTGCGAGAATCACAAGCCATAACTCTGAACTTTGAGCTCTGTTTTTGCAACCCAAGCTGCGATTCGTTGTTGGGCCCCGGGCTCGTTTTTCTAGTTCCTGATTTCCCTTCCGAGGGGCAGTTTTCAACTTTGGTGATGGTGCTTCTTTCAATCCCATTTGATTCAGTTTTCTTGCATGGAGTTTTTGGGCGCTTGTTCTTCTGTTTTCTCAAGGAGGAAAAAATATATATATATCTATTTTCTCATGAACTTTTAATTGGTTTTCTGTGTGTGTTTGTTTTAAAAAAAAAAACCCCGCTCCTAATGAAAATGCCAGCAGTCTTTCCGTCAACAGTGATCCTGGGTCTGCTTTTGTGCTGTAGGAGGGGGTGCAATTTTTTTCTTCTTCAAATTTGGCAACTTTAAAGGTCTGTGGACTTTCATTTCCCAGAATTCCATTAGCTGGCTAGGGAATTCTGGGAACTGCAGTCCAGACCTCTTAAAGGAGCCGAGTTTCGCACTGGGGTAAGAAAGCTTACCTTTTTATTTGGGAGAAATGAAAATTATCAGATTTAATAGCCTAAATTTGGTCCTATCTTGAGATGCTATAAGAGAGTTGTAATTCTGGCTGTAGCCAGGAGAGGTCACCAAAGCTGTAGTTTTGACAAAACTATAGATAGATGATAGATAGATAGATAGATAGATAGATAGATAGATAGATAGATAGATAGATAGATAGATAGATAGATAGATAGATAGATAGATAGATAGGTGGATGATGGATAGATAGATAGATAGATGATAGATAGATGATGGATGATAGATAGATAGATAGATAGATAGATGATGGATAGATAGATAGATGATAGATAGATAGATAGATAGATAGATAGATAGATAGATAGAGATAGATGATGGATAGATAGATAGATAGATAGATAGATGATAGATGATGGATGATAGATAGATAGATAGATAGATAGATAGATAGATAGATAGATAGATGATAGATAGATAGATGATGGATAGATAGATAGATAGATAGATGATAGATAGATGATAGATAGATGGATAGATAGATAGATAGATAGATAGATAGATAGATAGATAGATAGATAGATAGATAGATGATAGATAGATAGATAGATAGATAGATAGATGATGGATAGATAGATGATAGATAGATAGATGGATAGATAGATAGATGATGGATAGATAGATGGATGGATGGATAGATAGATAGATAGATGTAGATAGATAATGATGGATAGATAGATAGATAGATGATAGATAGATGGATGGATGGATGGATGATAGATAGATTAGATATAGATATAAATAGATGATATAGATAGATATAGATAGATATAAATATATTGCCAGAATTATGATTTCTTATGCTAAAACAGCTTGCAGCTCAGTATTAAATCTGGTAATTCTCATTTATCCAAGACAAAGAGATAAGCTTTATTATCACGCAGTGCCGAACATTTCTTCCCCCTGTTTTTTTAAAAAAATCTCTTCCTTTCTCCTCAAATTTCTAACCTGCCCTGACCTCAAAAGAACACGGGCAGCTTCACAAGACAAAAACCGCAACAGGCTGCATAAAACAATAACACAATATCATATAAAAACACCAACGGGCGTGTGGAGGGAACCACAAAACATCACGTACTCCGTCCCTCGCTACTAAAAAGAGAGCGATCCTGCCAACCGACTATAATTCCAAGTTTCCAAGGGGGAAATAAGCAGGTTTTTAAAGATGGCTTAAAGTTAGATTAAATGGGGGGGTGTTGTTTTAAAATGAAAATGGGAGTTGGGGTTGAGGAACGCGGACAGTAGCATCATTGCCCACGTGGAGCCCAATCAGTAACCCAAAAACTGGTCACAAGTTTTGATTTCTATCCAGCCTGTTATAAACAGCTGGGCCCACCTCACAGGGTTGCTGTGAGGAAAATAGGAGAAAGGAATATTAGATACGTTTGCCACCTTAGAGATATATGGAACCAGGGATAAAAATCTAAAGGTTAGGCCCAACCATCAACCCAAAAACCAATCATAAGTTTTCATTTTATTTCTGTTTTGCCTGTTATAAGCAGCCCAGCCCACTTGACAGGGTTGTTGTGAGGGAAATAGGAATGTTGGATGTGTTTGCCACCTTAAAATCATAAATGAAAGAAGGGATAAAAATCTAAAAGTGCAATTTCCTTTCCAGCAGTGTTTTCCCAATCTTGGCCACTTTCAAGAGGCATGGACTCCAACTTCCAGAATTCCCCAGCCAGCTATGCTGGCTGGGGAATTCTGGGAGTTGAAGTCCATGCCTGGCTGGGGAATTCTGGGAGTTGAAGTCCATGCCTGGCTGGGGAATTCTGGGAGTTGAAGTCCATGCCTGGCTGGGGAATTCTGGGAGTTGAAGTCCATGCCTGGCTGGGGAATTCTGGGAGTTGAAGTCCATGCCTGGCTGGGGAATTCTGGGAGTTGGAGTCCATGCCTGGCTGGGGAATTCTGGGAGTTGGAGTCCATGCCTGGCTGGGGAATTCTGGGAGTTGGAGTCCATGCCTGGCTGGGGAATTCTGGGAGTTGAAGTCCATGCCTGGCTGGGGAATTCTGGGAGTTGAAGTCCATGCCTGGCTGGGGAATTCTGGGAGTTGAAGTCCATGCCTGGCTGGGGAATTCTGGGAGTTGAAGTCCATGCCTGGCTGGGGAATTCTGGGAGTTGAAGTCCATGCCTGGCTGGGGAATTCTGGGAGTTGGAGTCCATGCCTGGCTGGGGAATTCTGGGAGTTGGAGTCCATGCCTGGCTGGGGAATTCTGGGAGTTGGAAGTCCATGCCTGGCTGGGGAATTCTGGGAGTTGAAGTCCATGCCTGGCTGGGGAATTCTGGGAGTTGAAGTCCATGCCTGGCTGGGGAATTCTGGGAGTTGAAGTCCATGTCTCTTAAAAATGGCCAAGATTGGGAAAACACTGCCTTGCAAATCTGCGATAGTTTGAAAAACGTTAAAAGATTGGCCGTCCCGTTCCTTTGGTCATCACGGGGACCGGGAATGAAGAGTTGCTGGATATGTGGCCGTCGCTAAGCGAGGACCTTCCACTTGGCCATAAAAACCTGCTTCCAATTTTGCCTCCAGCTCTTGTTCGGATGCGGGAAATCGATACCTGTTATCGCCTCCTTTTCACCTCTACCCGAAAGGCAGATTTTTATCTCCTTGTTTTGTGTGGGTTTTTTTTTGGACCGGCGATCTGGCCTCCAGGAGTTTCCCTCCCCAGCAACCCAACACAATGCGGGGTGTGCTTGTGTACCTTGCCGCCTTAGGTCAAGAGGACTACGCTGACCTGCTTCAAGGGCGTTGCAAAGTTAACACAACCCAGATCGAGCCGGACTCTCTATGGAATCTCCCGCTGGGAAAATTTTACAAAGGAGGGAAGAGGTTTTCGGGGCACGTCGATTGTAGAAAGGCATATTCCATCATTACTATATTGGTTTTGTGTGTGTGCATTTGTGTGTGCATTTGTGTGTGCATTTGTGTGTGTGTTTGTGTGTGTGTTTGTGTGTGTGTTTGTGTGTGTGTTTGTGTGTATTACAAAGAAATCCACCCATCACCAGTGCCTGAGTTAATACAAGGGGTAAACCTGATCAGGAAAAGACGAAAACGATACGGATAGTTCTGAACTTACGACAGTTCATTTAGTGACTGAAGTTACGACGACACTGGAGATAGTGACCGTTTTTCACACTTACGACTGTTGCAGTGTCCCGGGGTGTGTGTGTGTCGCGTGATCCCTTTTTTGCGACCTTCTGACAAGCATTGGGGGAAGCCAGGTTCGCTGAACAACCGTGTGGCTAACTTAACGACTACAGTGATTCACTTAGCAGCGGCAAGAAAAGACAAATGGGTCAAAATTCACCCAACAACTGTCTCTCTTAGCGACAGAAATGTCAGGCTCAATTGTGGTCTTAAGTCGAGGACTACCTGTGTCCCTTGAGAAAGGGACAGAGAAAGAATTAATATATATTATTGTATTGTATTGTATTCTATATTCTATATTTATTCTATATTCTATATTCTATTATTATATATTTATAAATAATATAAATAATTAATATATATGATTCTATTCTAGATTTACTCTATATTCTATATTCTATTCTATATTCTATATTATACATTCTATATTCTATTCTATATTATACTATTATAATATATTTATAAATAATATAAATAATATATATGATTCTATTCTATTCTATATTTATTCTATATTCTATATTCTATATTCTATATTCTATATTCTATATTCTATATTCTATATTCTATATTCTATATTCTATTCTATATTCTACATTCTATATTCTATTCTATATTCTATTCTATATTATGCTATTATAATATATTTATAAATAATATAAAGAATTAATATATATTATTCTATTCTATTCTATTCTATTCTATATTTATTCTATTCTATTATATTCTATATTTATTCTATATTCCATATTCTATTCTATATTATATTATAATATATTTATAAATAATATAATTATAGTGTAGCATGGTGTAGAATAGAATAGAAAAGAAAATAATAAGAGTAGAGCAGAACAAAACAGACTAGAATAGGAGTCGTAGGGGACCTTGGAGGTCTTCTAGTCTGACCCCCTGCTCGGCAAGAAACCCTAGGCCATTTCAGACAAACGCTTGTCCAATCTTCCTCAGCTAGTTACCTTGCAACACGCAGGGTAAACCTGCAGCCCAGAATTGGCTCTCACCAGGGGGAAACATGGTTGGGATGCATTGGGGTGTAATTCAACCCCAAAGGGCCCCCCCCTTCCCGCCTCCCCCACGCAGCTGCTCCGAAATAGCTCCAGCCACGGCCAGAATGGCCCCCTTGCTAGGCATGTGGGGAACCATCTTATACTGGGATAGGCGGAATGGAGGGGTGGGGAGGGGAGTGAGGGACAGGGAGAAGCTGCGAAACTGACCCGGCGACTTGGATCGTAGCCAGGAAACTCCGTTTGAACCGAGAATCGATAAAGAGCTTTTTTTCCCCGCCCGTATCGTGATTTGTAAAAAGCATTGCTTTTTTTTAGCTCTGTTCCTCTCTGCCTTGGCATGGAGGGTGGCCCTGGGCCACTTCATGGGGGCCAATGGCCATTTAACCCATACCCTACCTACACCCGCCTCGTTCTCAGCTTCCGTGGCAAAGCCCAGAGGAAGAGACTCTGCCACCTTCCACGGTGGAGGTATGGCGAGAGGTCAGTCTGGAAATACAGGCTGCAGAATCACAGAGTGGGAAGGGGGGACCTTGGAGGCCTTCTAGTCCAGCCCCTGCTCAACTGGAGACCCTATAGATTGTCAGACAGGTGGCTGCCCAATCTCATCCTCCAGTGATGGAGGACCTACAACTTCTAAAGGCACACGTTACTTGATCAGGGATTATAGAATAAGAGAGTTGGAAGGGACCTTGGAGGCCTTCTAGTCCAACCCCCTTTGAATAGGAGATCCTATGCTGTTCAGGACGAATGGCTGAGTCTTTCTTTCTTTCTTTCTTTCTTTCTTTCTTTCTTTCTTTCTTTCTTTCTTTCTTTCTTTCTCTTTCTTTCTCTTTCTTTCTTTCTTTCTTTTTCTTTCTTCCTTCCTTCATTCCTTCCTTCCTTCCTTTTCTTTTCTTTCTGTTTCTCCTTTCTCCTTCTTTTTCATTCTTTTTCTCCCTCTTTCTTTTCTTTCTCCCTCTTTTTCTTTCATTCCTTTTCTCTTTCTCTCACTCTTTCTCCCTTCTTGCTGTCTTTTCTTCCTTTCTTCCTTCCTTCCTCTTCCTTTTTCTTTCTTTTACTGCCTCCCTTTTCTTTCTTTCCCTCCTTCCTCCCCTCCCTCCCTTTCTTCCTTCTCTCCCTCCCTTCTTCCTTGCTTCCCTCCATTTTCTTTCTTTCTTTCTTCCTTTCTTCCTTTCTTCCTTTCTTCCTTTCTTCCTTTCTTCCTTTCTTCCTTTCTTCCTTTCTTCCTTTCTTCCTTTCTTTCTTTTCTTTCTGTTTCTCCTTTCTCCCTCTTTTTCATTCTTTTTCTCCCTCTTTCTTTTCTTTCTCCCTCTTTTTCTTTCATTCCTTTTCTCTTTCTCTCACTCTTTCTCTCTTCTTACTGTCTTTTCTTTCCTCCTTCCTTCCTTCCTTCCTTTCTTTTCTTTTCTTTCTGTTTCTCCTTTCTCCCTCTTTTTCATTCTTTTTCTCCCTCTTTCTTTTCTTTCTCCCTCTTTTTCTTTCACTCCTTTTCTCTTTCTCTCACTCTTTCTCCCTTCTTGCTTTCTTTTTTTTCTTTTCCTTCCTTTCCTTTCCATCTTTCCTTTTTCCTTTCCCTCCCTTCCCTCCCCTCCTTTTTCCTTTTTTTTTTCCTTTTCTTTCCAGAGTAACTGTCCAGCACTCTCTCTCTTCCCCCCCCCCCCCCTTGAGCGTGCTGGGTTATATACGGCACTGTGCTTTCCCTCCACTTCCTGGGTGGAGCCCGTGCCGGGGAGAGGCAAAAAAAAAAAGAAAAAAAAAAGCTTTATAAACCTCCAAGCTCGCCCGTCAGCAAGTCCCGACAAGAGTGGTGAAATTACAGTCCTTCCAGCAGTGAAAGAAGACAGGAACGGACCAGTTGGCTCCAGGGAAAGAGGAGAAGTGGTGGCATCTCCCAGGCCTGCCCCTGCTCTCTCCTTGCCCCAACACCGCCTGCCTGCCAAGCTTGGCCACATTCCGGTGAGGTTCCCGAGGCCTCCGGCTTGTGACAGCTTTCTCAACCGGTCTCAACCCTTCCTGAAGCCCAGCCGAAAGACCCCAGCGAGCCTCTCTCCAGAGCAGGGGGCACGAGAGCCCTCTGATCCGGTGCCAGGGGTTGAGTTTGGATAGATGCAGCATCCAGACACATGGGGTCCGTCGGCGGTGCCAGGCAATAGAGCGAGTCTGGAAACCGGCTGCCTGAAAAGCTGAGCTGGTCCGGACAGAGAGAAGCAGAAAAGGGGGCATTTTGAGCCCTTCGGCTGGACGGCCCAAAGGGAAGAAGCCAAGAAGAAGGTCTCTGAGCAGCCACTTTCAAGAGCTTCCTTGGCTGGCAAGGAAGGAGGAGGAGGTTGAGTTCCTGCCAGCAGAAAGGCAAGAGGAAACGGCACCACCATGGGCTCAAGGAGCTGTGACAGGCCCCGGGGCTTCTCTGGGCCCCCGGGGGTCTTGGGCTGGCAGCAGCAAGCCATGGGCTTGGTCTTCCTTCTCCTGGTGGCCCTCCAGCAGCTGTGCTCCGTCTGGGCTTTCTCCACTTGCAAAACCTTGGACATGGACCTGATGAAACGGAAGAGGATCGAAGCCATCCGGGGACAGATCCTCAGCAAACTCAAGCTCCCGAAACCCCCCGAGGTGGAGGAGTTGGACGCGCCGATCCTAACCGAAGAGGTCATGGCTCTTTACAACAGCACCAGGGAAATCATCCGAGAGATGGTGGCTGAGGAACTCCAGGAGACCGTTCACGAAGAATACTACGCCAAGGAAGTGCACCGCTTCATGATGATCCCCGTTAGCGATGGTGAGTCTGCAGAGGGGATGGGGGAGCGGGGGCATCGGATTAAGAGATGAGCAGAGGGGGAAGGGATCTTATAGGTCATCTAGTCCAACCCCTCCCCGCAGGGGACCCTACACCATTTCTGACAGATGGAGATTGGGGAGTTGGGCAGGTGAGAGAACCTAATATGTTCGGGTGACGATCCTTGCCATGATGTCAAAGGTTGTTGCAAGCATCTCCCTGTTCCAGCTGAGAAATGCAAGTGTTCTGTCTCATTCAGACAACCCTGAGAAGCAGGTAACCTGTTGTAAGGTTCTCGGGCATTTCTATCCCCTCAAGAGGACTAGAAACCTGTGGGCCATACAAAGGCCACGAGTGAGACATTTTTCTGCTGTCACGGGCCTGCATTTATCTCATTTTCCTGACGCCTAGGTGACAAGCAGCAACGTTTTTGTGAATACCCATAGTCCTCAACTTCCAACGTTTCACTTTACGACTGTTCAATGGTTGATAACTTTCTCAGCAGCTTAGCGAACTGGCTGTTGGAAGAAATCATTAGGGCAGAGAACCGGGTGTTAAATTATTTGAATCCCACCATTGATCTAGTCCAACTCCTCCCCCCCCCCTCCCCAAGCTGGAGACCCTACACCATTTCTGAGAGATGGCAGTCCAGTCTCTTCTTGAAAGCCTCCAGGGATGAAGCTCCCACAACTTCCGAAGGCAACTTCTGTTCCATGGGTCGATTGTTCTCCCTATCAGAAAATTCCTCCTTCTTTCCAGGTTGAATCTCTCCTTGGTCAGTTTCCATCCATTATTCTTTTTCTTGGCCTTCGGATGCTTTGGAAAATAGCTTGACTCCCTTCCTCTCTGGGGCAGCCCCTCAAATATTGGAAGGCTGCTATCCTGTCTCCCCTGGTCCTTCCCTAGACTGGCCATGCCCAGTTCCTGCAACTGTTCATCGTGTGTTTTAGCCTCCAGTCCCCTGATCATCCTGTTTGCTCTTCTCTGCACTCTTTCCAGAGTCTCAGCATCTTTTTTAATGGTGTGGATGCAGTATTCTAGATGTGGTCTTACTAAGGCTTTACAGAGTGGTATTAGGACCCCACTTGAGCTTGCTTGTATCCCTCTGTTCATGCAATTTAGGATTGCATTGGCTTTTTTGGCTGCTGCCGCACACAGCTGGCCCTTCATGGTATTGGACCTGGGTACTTGAGAGACCGCCTGCTGCCAATCACCTCCACTAGACCGATTAGATCCCACAGATTAGGCCTCCTCCGAATTCCATCCGCCGGCCAGTGTCGACTGGCGACTACCCGGAGGAGAGCCTTCTCTGTGGCTGCTCCGACCCTCTGGAACGAACTCCCCGTGGAGATTCGAACTCTCACCACCCTCCAGGCCTTCCGCAAAGCCCTTAAAACCTGGCTGTTCCGACAGGCCTGGGGCTAAAGAGCTGTTGCCCCCGTCTCGAATTGGTATGACTGTTGTGTGTTTTTAAATTATGCATTGTTATGTTTCGTTTTTATTTTTTTGTCTGTACCCCCCTTCCCTGATTTGAATTGTGAGCCGCCCTGAGTCCCCTTCGGGGGAAAAGGGCGGCATATAAATATAATCAAATCAAATCAAATCAAATATTAAGTGGTTGTCCACTAAGACTCCAAGATCTCTCTTGCATCAAAGGGACTAGGCTGGTTAGTTGGTGAGTGGGTTGGTCTGGGACACGGCCTCTGTGTCCCTGAGTGCAGGCTGAGTGAGCAGATCCGGTAGGAAGATGATGCTTCCTGCATTGATGGAGATAAAATAGGAGGAAGTATCTCCACCAGCTTCAGTTCTCACTGTTGGCAACTTCATTGGCCCCCGAGAAGAGAATCAAGTGTTTTTTGGGGAGCCCCCTTTTGAAAAACCTGTTCCGGATTGGTGAGTTGGAAAAGGAGCGCTCCAGATTCTGGAGGCTTTGACAAGTATGGTGCAAGGGTGTTCAACTTTTGGCAACTTTAGGACTTGTGTGGACTTCAACTCCCAGAATTCCCCAGCCAGCTGTGCTGGATCTGTCACTGGATCTTCTGGACAGCCGTTGGTCAGGAATGGTATGGGGTCTCCTGCTCGAGCAAGAGGTTGGACTAGTAGACCTCCAAGGTCCCTTCCAGCTCTTATTCTGTTCGATTGAAGTAGGAAATTATTTTAGTAGGAAAGGCCTCCTTCTGAACAAGCACAGAGACAAGAGCAGGTGAGGCTTTCTGATCCTCAGATTTATTATTCACTGAGTATTGCTGTTTGAGCAGGGGGTTGGACTAGAAGACCTCCAAGGTCCCTTGGGACTCTGCTCTTCTAAAAAGAAAAAGTTTTGAAGGCGGCCGGGAAAATCTCGATGCGAGGAAACGATCGATAAAGCCAAGAGCAGCGAAAATCAGCAGCGGCCATGCCAATTGGCCGATGGCTCATGTATGTTCAGACACTACAGCTGGTCCTCCCCCTCTGAGACGTTGCTAAACAAGGCGGTCGTTGAGTGAGTCGCGCCCCATTTTATGACCTGTTTGGCCACCGTTGTAAAGTGAATCTGGCCAGGTTTAAGCAAATCTGGCGCCCTTCCCTGACTTTGCTTGTTGGAGGCTGGGAAAGTTGCAAGTGGAGATCGCGCAGCCACAGGGACTCTGCTGTGGTCGTAAGTGTGGGAACCGGTCGTAAGTCACGTTGCCCAATGCTGTTGTAACTTTGAACGGTCGCTAAACGAATGAGTCCATTCTGGTTACCTGTAAATACAGGGAGTCCTCAAAACAATTCACTTAGTGACCATTCAAAGTTACCAAGGCACTGAAAAAGAATCGTTTTTTCACACTTACGACCATTTCAGCATCACGTGAACAAAATTCAGACGTTCGGCAGCTGGGGTTACACGATCCCCTTTTGCGACCGTCTGACAAGCAAAATTAACGGGGAAGCCAGATTCACTTAACAACCGGGTTCCTAACCAACAAGTACAGTGATTCCCTTAACAACTGTGGCAAGAAAGGTCGTAAAATGGGGCACTTAACAACTGTCTTGCTTAGCAACAAAATTTTAGCTCAATTGTGGTTGTAGGTCAAGGACTACCAGTACAGTACAATTCAATACAATACAATAGCCGAGTTGGAAGGGACCTTGGAGGTCTTCTAGTCCAACCCCCTGCCTAGGCAGGAAACCCTATACTGTTTCAGACAAATGGCTATCCAGCATCTTCTTAAAGACTTCCAGTGTTGGGGCATTCACAACTTGTGGAGGCAACTTCTGTTCCACTGATTAATTGTTCTAACTGTCAGGAAATTTCTCCTCAATTCTAAGTTGCTTCTCTCCTTGATTAGTTTCCACCCATTGCTTCTTCTTCTGCCCTCAAGTGCCTTGGAGAATAGTTTGACTCCCTCTTCTTTGTGGCAACCCCTGAGATATTGGAAGACTGCTATCATGTCTCCCCTAGTCCTTCTTTTCATTAAACTAGACATTCCCAGTTCCTGCAACCGTTCTTCATATGTTTTAGCCTCCGGTCCCCTAATCCTCTTTCTTGCTCTTCTCTGCACTCTTTCTAGAGTCTCAACACCTTTTTTACATCGTGGCAACCAAAACTGGATGCCGTATTCCAAGGGTGACCTTACCAAAGCATTATAAAGTGGTATTAACCCTTCACGTGATCTTGATTCTCTCCCTCTGTTGATGCAGCCTAGAACTGTGTTGGCTTTTTTGGCAGCTGCTGCACAAGGCTGGCTCCTATTTAAGTGGTTGTCCACTAGGAATCCAAGATCCCTCTCACAGTTACTACTATTGTGCAAGGTTCCACCTACACTGTACCTGTGCATTTCGCTTTTCTTGCCTGAATGTAGAACCTGACTCTTTTCACCATTGAATTTCATTTTATTAGATACAATACAATACAGTTCGATATGATACAATGCAATACAATACAATGCAGTTCAATACAATAGAATACAATAGAATACAATAGAATAGAATACAATAGAATAGAATACAATAGAATAGAATACAGTTCAATAAAATAGAATAGAATTCAGTTCAATAGAATAGAATAGAATACAATACAATAGAATAGAATACAGTTCAATAGAATAGAATAGAATACAGTTCAATAGAATAGAATAGAATACAGTTCAATAGAATAGAATAGAATACAGTTCAATAGAATAGAATAGAATAGAATAGAATACAGTTCAATAGAATAGAATAGAATACAGTTCAATAGAATAGAATAGAATACAGTTCAACACAATAGAATAGAATACAGTTCAATACAATAGAATAGAATACAGTTCAACAGAATAGAATACAATAGAATAGAATAGAATAGAATACAGTTCAATACAATAGAATAGAATACAGTTCAACAGAATAGAATACAATAGAATAGAATAGAATAGAATAGAATAGAATACAGTTCAATAGAATAGAATAGAATAGAATAGAATACACTTCAATACAATAGAATAGAATACAGTTCAACAGAATAGAATACAATAGAATAGAATAGAATACAATAGAATAGAATACAGTTCAATACAATAGAATAGAATAGAATACACTTCAATACAATAGATTAGAATACACTTCAATACAATAGAATAGAATACAGTTCAATAGAATAGAATAGAATAGAATACAGTTCAATAGAATACAATACAGTTCAATGCAATAGAATACAATGCAGTTCAATACAGTTCAATACAGTTCAATACAATACAATACAGTTAGTTGTCTGATCCCTTATGACCTTCCTGATGCCAAATTCACATACCTGCATTCTGACATCACAACGCAAGTTCTATCTTTTGTACCTGCATCTAAACAACAACAACAACAACAACAACACCACACAAAACACATTAGGGAGACTTTGCATTGCAGTGCCATGCTACAAATCTCAGGTAACCCCCAAAACTGGAAACAGCATCTAACAACTGAACTGGGCTTAACGTTTTTAAGCCTCCTCCTCCTCCTGTAAGAAGCCAGGTTGGCAGCCCCAAAAACGGGACACACGCGGAGAGGAAAGAGGCCAGCTGCCCACAGAAGAAAATCCTCTTTTTATTGCTTTGCCGGGAGGCAGCGGGGAAGTTTTCTCAAAGCAAAAATAAAGTGGGCCTTGATTTCACTTCTGCAGCCCCAAACCGTAGTTTCAGGAGTAAGATTTTTTTTTTAAACAAACTTATTTTTCAGAAGAGGTTGGAGGGCACTTTCCAGAAGCTTTATCCTTATAATTCCCGGCTTCCTTTGGCATTTCCCCCCCCCCCTCCCGGCTTGCATCCGATGCTAGCTTTGTAGAAATTCTTGTAATGAACCCGATTAGGGCCTTGGGAGAAAAGCTTTCTTTAAATTAAGCGGATGCGTTTCTCTCTCTCTTTCGGTTTCTGCAACGTCAGCTGTGGCCGGGGGGAAGAACGGTGGCGGCTGCAAACGGAGATTGGTTGGGCAAACTCAAGGTCTCGCTTCCGGCGGTGAAATTGCTGGGCTTGTCCCGCCTCAGGGCACGATGGGCCCCCTTGGCCAGGTGGTCTTCGACTTACGACCAGAACTGAGAGCCCGACATTGCCTTAGCGAGACAGGGGGTTCAGTGACTTATTTTTTTGTTTACAACTTTCCTTGCCAGGGTTTTTTAAGCGAATCCCTTGCAACGAGGACCGTTGTTAAGTGGCTTTGCTTGCCGAAAGGTCGCAAAAGGGGATCGCGTGACACTCCCCGGGGGACACGCCGGCCGTCGCAAATAAGAATCAGTGGCCAAGGGTTTTCAATATGGATCGTAAGTGTGAAAAACAATCGTAAGATATTTTAGTGACTTCAAACCGTCACTAAATGAATGGCTGGAGTCAGGGACTTATCTCTCCCCTGCTAAAATTGGTCGATTGCTCCGAAATGTCCGATTCCCTCTTCTACCTTGCCAGTGGCAGACTCATAGAGGACTAGCAGCATGAGCACTTGGTTGCCTAACAATACCTCTTAAAACAGCCGAAGAGGAATTGAACTGAGTTTCAAAGAATAACAGAGTTGGAAGGGACCTTAGAGGTCTTCTAGTCCAACCTCCTGTTCCAGCAGGAAACCCTATAACATTCTGGATTTATACATGTAGAAATTCACTTGGCACAGCCAGGCCTAAGTTTGCACCTTCCATTTCCAAATCCTGGCCCTCCTATCTGTAGAGTTCCCCCTCCGCAGCCCTTGGGAGACAGAATTAACTAGGGAGTTTTTGTTCCTCTATCAAGGCTTGAAGCTAAAATAAAAATGGAGCAAGAAATAAGCTGGTAACCAAGTTTACTGTCGCCAAACCTCCGTAAGCCATGCTTTATGTCCACCACACATAATAATTTGGGTCCCCACTCGAGCAGGGGCTACGGAAGAATAAATTTTAAAATGCGATCCACACAAGAAAGAAGAAAATACTTATTCCTAAAAACAAAAATGATTTGCCTTTTAGGGGACAACTGGAAAAAAAAAAGGGGGGGGGGGGTACAGAAACCAATTTTTATAAAGGCAGCTTGTCCTGGTGTGAAAATGTCTGCAGGCTGATTCTACGGTGACACTCGAAGGGCGTGTATGTTTCGCGTCTGTGTGTAGGTATGTCTATGGGGATTTACTCTTGGGAAAGCGCAGTTTTCAATTCTTCTTTTTTTTTTGAAAATTTTATTAATTTCATATATACATTCACAATTATATGATCTCATAACTGTTATTAATAATATGTATTTATAACAATTTTTCCCCTACAGTTGACAATATACTTGAAATTGCTTTCTTACCATCCCATAACTCCATCTTATCTTACAACATTCCTACTTCTTCTTCCTTCCTCCCTCCTTCCTTCCCTCCTTTCTTCTCTCCTACTCTCCTTCCCTCCTTCCTTCCCTCCCTCCTTCCCCCTTCCCTCCCCCCTTTCTTCTCTCCTTCTCTCCTTCCCTCCTCCTTCCCTGCTTCCTTCCCTCCTTCCTTCCCTCCTTTCTTCTCTCCTCCTCTCCTTCCTTTTCCCCCTTCCTTTCCTCCTTCCTTCCCCCTTCCTTCTCTCCTACATTCCCTCCTTTCTTCTCTCCTTCTCTCCTTCCTTCCCTCCTTTCTTCTCTCCTTCTCTCCTTCCTTCCCTCCTTGCTTCCCTCCTGCTTCCCTCCCTCCTTCCTTCCCTCCTTCCTTCCCCCCTTTCTTCTCTTTCTTCTCTCCTTCCTTCCTTCCTCCTCTCCTTTCCCTTCTCTCCTTCCCCTTCCTCCCCTTTACCCTTCCCCTCATCCTCCCTTATCTCCGCAGTTTTCAATTCAATGAACTCTATTTGTGTTTGGCAGACCTTATCCTTCGATAGGCGGATTAGGTCCAGGGCCAACCTATTTGACAAAGTTTGTGCATTTGAGCCGATTGACTGAAATTTCAGCTAATTTCAGACAGGGATCCACGGCCGCCCCACCCTACACGAAGGTGGAAACGGTTAGAAAGAATAAAATAGATTTGGATAGAAAAAATCCCCACGCGGGCTGCAAAATCAGCACCCGGACTTCTCGGGGAACCGAGCGGGGAGAAGATAACAAGACGAGGTGGGGTGGGGGGCAAAGGGTGTGTGTGTGAGAGGACAGATTCTGCCGTAAAGATGGGGGCTCCCACCCAGGTTGCAGCCACTCCGTCTTGGTTCAAGGTGTAATTACCTGCTGGGTGTGGCTGGCATGCCGCCTTAAACAAACCCACGGGCCCTGCAGGGATGGGTGGCACCTTGGGTAGTTTTTGTGGTCTCGTAGAAGGTAAGATGGATTTATTAATTATTTTTCTTTACCATCCTGGCACGTGCCAACCAGCCCGGGAACCGAGGGAGAAGTGGGGGGAAGGTTGTGTAGGCAGAAGAACATTTTTCCTTAGGCATGTTGTGTTGTGGGGCTGCAGAAAGAGAGAACCAGGGGTGTGTTTGTGTGTCTGTGCGTGTGTGTGTGTGTGTGTATGAGATCCCCTTTATTCCCATCGCTCGACTCCGAATATGGATCTCCCTTAACTTCCAACCCTTTGTTTTATGATGGTAAGCGTGAAACGTTTTTCACACTTGCGACCACTGGAGCGTGCCGCAGTCACACAGATTCAAGTCACGCAAGAGTCACAAAGACAGCAGCCCCAAGTGCATGCATGTGTGTGTGTGTGTTTGTGTGTTGGGGGGGAAGCACACGTTGTGGGGAAGGTTGAGAGAGACACACACATCCGCTTAGCATGACTTAGCAAAGCCTTGGGCTGCTGATAACTTGGAAGCTCCGAAGACGGATGTCCTGTGCCCCCTTTTCTCGGGGATAAGGACACCACACACCCCCAACCCTCTTCCATTTGTGGCTTCGGGTCCTTCTCCCCATAAGTCCCATCGGGGCTGTTTTCTGACCTCCGACAGCAGCCCCGAACCAGGAGGAACCTCCTTCAAACGGAGCCATTCCAGATCTGAAGGCTCAACCGTGGAGAGTTGCTGTCCACCTGGGCCCATCCTGGAGCGGGGGAGTGATAAATTAAATTTATTTTTAGAGATTGGACAGCCATTTGGTCTGAAGTGGTGTAGGGTTTCCTGCCTAAGCAGCGGGGGTTGGACTAGAAGACCTCCGAGGTCCCTTCCAACTCTTGTTATTCTAATTCTAAATCCTCAAGTGCTGATTTTGTAGCCCACGTGCCTCCACCAAATCTCCAAGGTGGGGGTGCTTCACTCAACCCTGTGGGTCTGGGGAGCTACCTCTGCAACATCCCATACTATAGCAGAGAATCACAGAATGAGTAGAGTTGGAAGGGACCTTAGAGGTCTTCTAGTCCAACCCCCAACGGCTTGATCAGAGAGAGAATAGGCCTACCATGATTCATAGACCTGCCATGGCGGTTCATACCTGCGTCCACAGTGGGGTTTACACTGAAGTAAGGAAGAGGGTATGTACCCCCAAAGGGACAGCTTTGGTTTTTTATAATAAAAAAAAATCACTTAAAGCAGCGTTTCTCAACCTTGGCAGGTTGAAGATATAGCAATAGCAGTTAGACTTATATACCGCTTCATAGGGCTTCCAGCCCTCTCTAAGCGGTTTACAGAGTCAGCATATTGCCCCAACAACAATCCGGGTCCTCATTTTACCCACCTCGGAAGGATGGAAGGCTGAGTCAACCCTGAGCCGGTGAGATTTGAACAGCCGAACTGCAGAACTGCAGTCAGCTGAAGTAGCCTGCAGTGCTGCATTTAACCACTGCGCCACCTCGGCTCTTCATATGTGGACTGCGACTCCCAGAATTCCCCAGGGAACATTTTTTTTAAATTGAAGGATCTTAACTCCCAGAAGGGATGCGGTGGCTCAGTGGCTAAGACACTGAGCTTGTCGATCAGAAAGGTCGGCAGTTCGGGGGTTCGAATCCCTAGCGCCCGTAACGAGTGAGCTCCCGTGACTTGTCCCAGCTTCTGCCAACCTAGCAGTTCGAAAGCACGTAAGAAATGCAAGTAGAAAAATAGGAACCACCTTTGGTGGGAAGGGAACAGCGTTCCGTGCGCCTTCGGCGTTGAGTCATGCCGGCCACATGACCACAGAGACGTCTTCGGACAGCGCTGGCTCTCTGGCTTTGAAATGGAGATGAGCACCGCCCCCTACAGTCGGGAACGACTACGAGGGGAGCCTTTACCTTTACATTTAACTCCCCGAATACCCCAAACAGCATGAAGATCCATGGACTTTCGATTCCCAGAACTCCCCAGAGGGCACGCTTTAAGGTTCACGTAAGATTCTTCTTTTAGTAGCCCCTTTAAGGCCCTCGTCAACATCTTCCCATTTTGCAGCTAGGAAAACTGAGGCCCGCAGCAGGGAACCTGGGTTCGCCCTGTAGTTTCGGGGAGCGAGTTAAGGCGAACCTGCTCCTCCTTGTTTTATTCCTGAACTTTGTCATGTTGGAAAGTCCCAAAAATAGTTTGGGAATTTCCTCCGGCTGATAAGGCACCCATACCTTATCTGGCTCTGTGCAGCTGTAAAACATCAGCCTGTAAAATTCCTTTTTTCTTTTTTGGGAAGAAATTGTGGTCACTGTCCCCCCACCCACCCACCCCCAGGCTGTGTCATCTGGAAACAATGAAAAAAGGATGACCACATCCATTGAAGAGGGGAAGTGGGCAATCTGGGGGCCATTTTCCCTGTCCTACCACTGATAAGGAAGTGGTCCCTAGTGGTGATGGTCGGGGGGGGGGTGAGGAGAAGGAGAGGGGGGGAGCCAATTTTCCTGCTTCTCTCCTCCCCCCCAACCCCAAATGGGGCTTCTGTGCTTTAAGGTAGGGACCACCAAACGTTGAATAATAATTTGGCAGCTTCAAAGATGTCCCCAGGACTGAGTCAGACTCCCGGCATCTGGGAGGGAAATCACACTATGATTTCATGGGAGCTGGGAGGATGCTCGCTTGAAAAACACAATATATATATTTTCTTTTATCAGTTCTCCTGGGCTGGATGGTTAAGTTCCACAAACTTACATTGGCTGCCGTTTGTGGGCAGAAGAGCTGACCAAGTCAATCTCCCTAAGTCAGTTGGCCACCTGGGGAATGTTTCTTTATCTTTTTCTTTCATTCTTTCCTTTTTTTCCTTTTTCTTCTTTTTATTTTTCTCTTTCTATCCTTTCTTTCTTTTTATCTCCTTTCTTGCTTTACCTTTTTTTTATTTCCTTTTTTTTTTATCTTTTTCCTTTATCTTTTTCTCCTTCTTTATCTTCTTTCTTTATCCTTTCTTTCTTGCTTTTTTCTTCTTTCCTCTTTCTTCTTTGTCTTTATCTTCTTTTTCTGTATCTTCTTTTTCTCTTCTTTTTCTTTATCTTCTCTCTCTCTCTCTCTCTCTCTCTCGCTCTCTTCTCTTCTCTGTGCTTTCTCTTCTTCTTTTATTAAAACTACGAATATATATTTTTTGTTTTTCCTTCTGAAGGTTGTTCTTTTCTTCCTTCCAATTTCCTTGCCCTGGATCCATATTTGTTTTCTCCAAATTCGCTGCGTCCTGTTTGTTTGCAACGGAAGACGGTGCATATTTTGACAAACGAACCAACCGAATGCTGTGGTTGGAGACTTGGAGAGAAGCTTGAAAAAACAAAAACAAAAAACTCAACCCATGGTCTCTGTCTCTTGACCAAAGTCAAAGCTCCTTTGATCTCCCAAGGAAGAGAACTTTAAAAATAGACTCTTCCTGTAGCCGAAATAGATGCTGTGACAAGTCATATGGGCAAAAAAAAAAAAGGTGGGGGGGAGGGGAAGGAGAGAAATAGGTTGGTTGAGTGGTGAATGTGGTTTGAAATCCTCCTGTTTGCCTGGATGGATGGAGGATGGATGGACCAGTCGTCTGAAAACAGCGAGCCCCAGAGGTCATAGAACTGGGCCTGACCCATATAGCTGGGCTCAGATCTGAATATAAGTCTATTGAAAGATAGAATAGAATTAGAATCTAATTGGCTGGCATGATAGCATAGGGAATGATAACAAATAGGATAGAGAATAGGAATAGGGACTAGAATAGGTCATAGAATGATTAGATAGATGGAGAATAGAATAGAATAGATATAGATCGCTAGAATAGAGAGATCGCGGGATAGAATAGCATAGAGAATAGAGATGATAGAATGGATGGCACTGGAAGGATGAATAGAATAGAGAATAAATAGAATAATAGAAAGAGAATAGAATAGATAGAGAATGAATAGAATGGAATAGATAGATAGAATAGAATAGAGAATAGAATAGAAAATAGAATAGAGAATAGAATAGAATAGAAAATAGAATAGAATAGAGAATAGAATGGAATGGAATGGAATAGAATAGAGAATGAATAAAATAGGAATGGAATATATAGAATAGGAATAGAATAGAATAGAATGGAATAGAATAGAATAGAATAGCAGAGTGGGAAGGGACCTTGGAGGTCTTCTAGTCCAACCCCTGCTTAGGCAGGAAACCCTACACCATTTCAGACAAAGGCTATCCAACTCTTCTTAAAGACTTCCAGTGTTGGAGAATTCAGGGATTTGCCGATTCTGTTGAGCTGGATGAAAAGGGAGCCCGAGGTTAGAAATTTCCTGAGTACGAGTAGTTCTCGTATTGCAACAATTGTTTAGCGATCGTTTGAAGTTACGATGCCACTGAGAAAAAGTGGCTTATGACCCGTTCTTGACACTATACATGTGCCGCATTTATGCACCCAAAATTCAGGGTGACCGACTCGTATCTATGACGGCTGCGGTGTCCCAGAGTTCACGCGGTCCCCTTTTGCGACCTTCTGCCAAGCACAACTTACTAACTTAACAACTTCGGTATCCGCTACTTCCACTGTAGCATGAAGAGTCAACATAAAATGGGTCTTCTGCTCGTCTCCTTCAGCTGTTGCTTCCTGTCTCCTCTCTCTAGAAAGATACGGCGATCAGTACAAGAAGGACAACCAAAACGTCTACTTTGGATTCAACATCGAAACCATCCGGAATGCCATTAGTAACCCAACTTGGTGTACGGGCAGAGCTGAGGATGCAAGCCTCTGGCAAAGGGCAAGAACAGCGCCTGGAGCTTTACCACGTAAGATGGGGTGGACTGTAGTCTGGATTCCAGAAGGGAGGGGCTGCATTCCTTGAGGAGCAAGAGGTAGTGAAGCTTGGAGAGTGGTTGTGGGAGAAAGAGGGTGAGGTCAGATCGTCCTTAACCGTTCCCAGAGCACAGGGAGCTTTACCAGGTAGGATGGGGTGGATTATAGTCTGGATTCCAAGAAGGGGGGGGCTGCATTCCTTGAGGAGCAAGAGGTAGTGAAGCTTGGAGTGCTGTTGTGGGAGAAAGAGGGCGAGGACAGTCCTCCTTAACCGTTCCCAGAGCACAGGGACCCTTTGGGGTAAACCATTCCTTTACTAACCTTCAAAGTTACTGGAGATTTATCAGGTAGGATGGGGTGGAGTGTAGTCTGGATTCCTGAAGGAGGGGCTGTATTCCTTGAAGAGCAAGAGACAGTGAAGCATGGAGTGTTGTGTGGGAGAAAGAGGGTGAGGTCAGATCCTCCTTAACCGTTCCCAGAGCACAGGGAGCTTTACCAGGTAGGATGGGGTGGACTGTAGTCTGGATTCCCAGAAGGGGGGGCTGCATTCCTTGAGGAGCAAGACGTAGTGAAGCTTGGAAAGTTGGTGGGAGAAAGGCAGTGAAAACAGCTCCTCCTTAACCTTCCCAGAGCACAGGGACTTTTGAGGTAAACCATTTGTTTAGCGACCGACCGAAGTGACAAAAAGTAACTTGGAGAACTGATTTATCATACTAACGACCGTTGTCATGGTCCCGTGATCAAAATTTGGGAGCTTGGCTGGCGTGTCTTTACGCCTGTTGTACTGCCGCAGGGTCATAGGATCACCAATTCTTACCTTCCCAGCCGGCTTCTGACAAGCAAATTCTCAGTAAGGGACGCCAGATTCGTTTTAATGCCTGCACGATTCACTTAACAACTGAAGCGATTCACTTAACGACCACAGCAAAAAAAAAAAAAAAAGCAACCAGAATAGGATGGAGGGAAAAACAGGATCGGAACACAGGACTGGAATCTGAGATCTTCCCTCTGTTTTTATATTCTACTCTGGAAAGTCTCTTCATGCCAGAGTGGGTAAATTTAGTAGGAAAAAGAGGGAAACTGCGGTTTATACTTTTCACGTGCTTTTATAAACCCTTTGGCTTTGATCTCTCTCCCCCCCCCCCCCGGGGAACGGGTGATAGTTTTGCCTGTTGGTTTGGCCCAAAGAGCAGAAAAAAAGCCAAAACAAAAAAAAGGGGGGTTGAGGACTAGAACCTTTTTCTTTTAAAACCGAAAGCTCGAAAGCTGGATGAGACAAAGCAGGCAAGGATAGTTTGATGGGCTTTGTGAATGTCCACAGAAGCTGTTCCTTTAAGGCGTTTTGCCTTCTCCCTCTCTCTGTATAGCAAAAAAACCACTCGGGGAATGATTCCACTTGGTACTACCTTCAAGGGCTGTCGTTAAAGGGAAGGCGAAAAAGAATGGCTGTCCTTCGATGTCACCACTGTTTCCGGTTGTGGCTCGCAAGTAGAGGTAGGTGGAAGGAGGGGGAGGCATGACTGGGGAGGGGGGGGAGACACCGGGGACTGGCTCTCTTTGTGCCAACGAAAAGGTAGACCTCGTTCTCGGGATCCTGTTTGCAAACGTAGCAGCTTTGAGATGGGCGGACTTCAATTCCCAGAATTCTAGTGAATTCCGATGTATTCTGGGAGTTGAAGTCTATGGGACAGCGTTCCAAATATCATCCAGAATTAGATCAGAGTCCAAGGCATAGCTTTCATCAAAGCTCAATTTAATAAGAGAGACGTGGTGCAATCTGTGGAAACCCGAATCTGAAAGTTTCCACCCAGTTGAAAGGAACTGGGTATGTCTAGTTTAATGGAAAGAAGGACTAGGGGAGATATGATAGCAGCCTTCCAATATCTCGGGGTTGCCACAAAGAAGAGGGAGTCAAACTATTTTCCAAGGCACCTGAGGGTAGAAAAAGAAGCAATGGGTGGAAACTAATCAAGGAGAGAAGCAACTTAGAACTGAGGATAAATTTCCTGACAGTTAGAACAATTAATCAGTGGAACAACTTGCCTCCAGAAGTTGTGAAGGCCCAACACTGGAAGTCTTTAAGACGATGTTGGATAGACATTCGTCTGGAACGGTATAGGGTTTCCTGCCTAGGCAGGAGGTTGGACTAGAAGACCTCCAAGGTCCCTTCCAACTCTGCTATTGTATTGTATTGTATTGTAGAAGTTGTGAATGCCCCAACACTGGAAGTCTTTAAGAAGATAGTTGGATAGCCATTTCGTCTGGAACGGTATAGGGTTTCCTGCCTAGGCAGGGGGGTGGACTAGAAGACCTCCAAGGTCCCTTCCAACTCTGCTATTGTATTGTATTGTATTGTAGAAGTTGTGAATGCCCTAGCACTGGAAGTGTTAAGAAGATGTTGGATAGCCATTTGTCTGAAACGGTATAGGGTTTCCTGCCTAGGCAGGGGGTTGGACTAGAAGACCTCCAAGGTCCCTTCCAACTCTGCTATTGTATTGTATTGCATTGAAAGTTCAAAACCTTGCCCCCCTCCCATACCCACAAGTCCATCACATAGTCCAATCTTCCTCTGCCCCGCTGGCATTTCCACCCACCAAGTTCCGGTCAGGTGCAAGGAATATTTTATTTTGACAACAACACATTCTGCTCCTACTATTCCCTCCCAATTACCCCATTAAAGAAACAGCGTAGTAAAATAATAGAAAGTGTGGCAGGCCAAAGATCCTAAAAGGATATAACTGCAGGCCTGATACTATGCCTCTTAAAACCTGCCAGCTGGGGAATTCTGGGAGTTGAAGTCTACGCAATCTAAACACCCTGGCTGGAAATTCTGGGAGCTGAAGTCCACCCAGGGGTGAAATGCTAGCGGTTCAGGCTGCTTTACTCGAACGGTAGTAAAAAAATATGCTTTAAAAAAGTTTTTTTTTAGGTTTCGAGGATTGCTTGGCACAGCTCCTTGTCGCCCAGCTGATCATCAAAACTTTTTTTAAAACTTTTTAAACAGAAAAATACAGCAGAAAAATATTTGTTTTTTTTTTAGCAGGAACTTACTTTAAACAATCAGAACTTATCCACAACTAAATCAACATTCTGATCCAACAAGAAATAGATCAAAGTCACCTTTTTGCACTTAAGGTTAATGGCAGAATTTAACATGGAAAAGGGTCGTCAAATATTTGCAAACAAACTGCAAAATGGCATATATTTGAGTGATACTATTTAAAAAAAAAAAACAGAAGAAATCCCAGCAATGACATAACAGGCATTAGAGAGTTCCTTTTGCTAGTACCTCCACAAAGGCGATTTCAGAGATATCTCATGAGATCCAGTGGGAGGTTCAATCAAAAATAAAATGTATTTTTTTAAAAAAGGCTTTTGAACCACACCATAAATTTATTTCGTTGTGAATACTGCATTTTGAGTAGAAATAACGGGAGCGTATTTAAAGTATTTTACAGTATCAGTTCTCTATCTTGACTTTACATGCGGCCACATTGCTACCCAGCCGGATTTCCCACCCACCCCCTCCTGAGTGCCCATCTTAAAGTATGCTGGCTGGGAATTCTGGGAGTCAAGTCCCCCCCCCCCATCTTAAAATTGCCAAGTTTGAAAAACCTTGGGGAAAATGATATATGCCGACTTGCTCCAAAGCTGGAAGGGGGCCATCCGATAAAAACTTCCGAGATGAGCAAATTTTGCTTTAAGCACACTTCGATTCTGCCTTGGGGGTGAGTGAGGGGCTTCTCTGAAACAGCTTGCTGGCTTTGGAGAGGGCTCCAATCCTCACCCACCCCACCCAATCCTAATGTATGTATTTCAGACGAGCTGGGGAGATTCCGGCTTAGCACGCACTGTTCCTGTGATGGCATCCGAAATGATCTAGCGATACAAATTGAAGGTAAGAACTGGGCAAGGGGGAGTGGGCGTAAGATGGGGGGGGGTTGCCCCATCCAATATCTCATTTGACCCCATTTGCTAATTAAGTCTCTAAATAAGGGTCATAGGCTCCCACGCACCACCCCTTCTATGGGGAGAGATCCTCCTATCACTGTTCACTTACTGGCTGTTTGAAGTTGCAACGGCGTTGAAAACAGTGACTTATATCCAGTCTAAAGGACGAGGTGGCTAAGACACTGAGCGTGTCGATCAGAAGCTCGGTAGTCCAGCGGTTCGAATCCCTAGCACCGCATAACGGAGCGAGCTCCCGTTACTTGTCATCCTTGCCAGGCGACGCTGGCTGGCTTACGGGTATTATTTCTCCCCTTCGTTTCCTTTTATTTTATTACATAATAATATTAGTACCGCTTTCTAAAGCCTTAGTCAGCTGAAATCTGCAATAGTGGCATCCAGTCTTCGTCACCACATTACAAAAGATGTTGAGACTTTGGAAAAAGCGCAGAGGAGAGCAACTGCTAGCATAATTAAAGGCCTGGAGACTAAAACATACGAAGGACGGTTGCAGGAACTGGATTTGGCCAGTCTATAGAAAAGAAGAACCAGGGGAGACTGATAGCAGTCTTCCAATATTTGAGGGGCTGCCCCAAAGAAGATTTGGGGGTCCACCTATTTTCCAAGGCACTTGAAGGCAGACAAGAAACAAGGGTTGCAAATTAATCAAGGAAAGAAGCAACGTGGAACTAAGAGAAACTTCCTAACAATGAGAACAATTAGCCAGTGGAACAGCATGCCACCAGAACTTCTGGGTATTCCATCACTAGAGGTTTTAAAGAGAGGCAGCGCTTGTGTCAAATTGTATAGGGTCTTCTGCTTGAGCAGAAGTGGGGGGGCTGGACTAGAAGACCTCCGAGGTCCCTTCCGGCTCTATATTGATGGAAATATTGATGGAAATATCTTCACGACATTCCTGTTGGTCATGTAACATTGCAGCCCGTAGGCGAAGCTGTGGTGGAGGCTGCAAACCACAAGGGTCAGGGCTGCCCAGAGAGGAAGGATCAAATTCTTGCCAAGCCAAGGCCAGCTCCTCAGCCTGTGAGATGACTCCAGCCCTCTGCTTTGTCAACAGAGGTTTACGGGCCAGTGTGGGACGCATCAATGCGCGCACTGTATTCGCAGAGCACATCGTGGCTTTGCAAGGCTCCTTCGGGTTAAGGATAATTTGCAAGGAATTGAAAGCCGGGGGGGGGGGGGGAAACCCACCGGCATTCAGAAGATAAATCTTTGGCTGTGTCCCTAATGGGGAGTTGAGACCCAGGCCTTGACCGGAGGGCCTCCCTGCCCCTCCCTCTCTGCCCCCTCCCCCTTTTGCACACCTGCTGCCTGCAAAACTTCGCAACTGCAACTCACACAGTCAAATTTTATTCTGGGAATTGGCTCAGCCGACTTCCTTCTTCTGATGCCTGCTGTTCTGCTGTTCTGCTGTTCTGCTGGGCTGGGGTGGGGGGGCTAGCCGGGGGGGGGATGTGTATGCAAGCCCTATCAAGCCCACTGACTCAGTTGTGTGTGTGAGTGTATGCATGGTCTCTCTCTCTCACACACACCCATGTGGTACAGCCGGCTAAGAATCTCCTTCACGAAATTGCACGAACTGTGCACACTAATATAACACATGCACACTGACTGAGTTATGTCAGCCAAAAGAAAGTAACAGTATAGTAGAATTGAATAGCATAGAATAGAATAGAACAGAATAGAGTAGAGTAGAATAGAAAGTAGAAGAATAGAATAGAATAGAAAGAATAGGAATAGAAATAGGAATAAGAATAGGAATAGAATGGAATAGAATAGAACGAATAGAGTAGAATAGAATAGTAGAAGAATAGGAATAGAATAGAAAAGAATAGGAATAGAAATAGGAATAAGAATAGGAATAGAATAGAAAAGAATAGGATAGAAATAGGAATAAGAATAGGAATAGAATAGAAAAGAATAGGAATAGAAATAGGAATAAGAATAGGAATAGAACAGAATAGAGTAGAATAGAATAGTAGAAAAATAGGAATAGAATAGAAAAGAATAGGAATAGAAATAGGAATAAGAATAGGAATAGAATAGAACAGAACAGAACAGAACAGGACAGGACGGAATAGGAATAGGAATAGGAATAGGAATAGGAATAGGAATAGGAATAGGAATAGGAATAGGAATAGAATAGGAATAGGAATAGGAATAGGAATAGGAATAGGAATAGGAATAAGAATAAGAATAAGAATAGGAATAGAAAAGAAAGAATAGGAATAGGAATAGAATTAGAATAGAATAGGAATAGAATAGAATAGAATAGGAATAGAATAGAATAAATAGAACAGAACAGAACAGGAATAGAATGGAATGGATGGAATGGAATGGAATGGAATAGAATAGAATAGAATAGAATAGAATAGGAATAGGAATAGGAAGAGTTGGAGGGGACCTCAGAGGTCTTCTAGTCCAACCCCCTGCTCAAACAGGAGACTATTCCATTCCAGACAAATGGCTTCCCAATCTTTTCTTGAAGACCTCCAGTGATGATGGAGCACCGACAACTTCTGCAGGGAAGCCGTTCCCCTGGTTCATTGTCCTCACTGTTGGGAGATTTCTCCTTAGTTCTACGTTGCTTCTCTGCTTGGTTAGTTTCCATCCGTTGCTTCTTGCCCTGCCCTTCTGGTGCCTTGGAGAATCGCTTGACCCACCACCACCCCCGCCTCTTTTCTGTGGCAGCCCCTCCAATGTCTATGGGGATTCTCAACTGCCCAGGTCAAGGTTTTTTCAAAAGGTAACTGGACTTTTTTGATTTTTTTTTCCCCTTGAAAATGTTTCACTTCCCATCCAAGAAGTTTCTTCAGTTCAGAACTTTTGCATTTTTTTTCAGTTCCATTTCTCATCCAAGAAGTTTCTTCAGTGTAGAACTGAAGAAGCGTCTTGATGAGAAATGAAACTTAAAATAAGGAAATCCAGTTGCCTTTTGAAAAGCAGATATTGGAAGTCTTCTATCGTGTCTCCCCTGGTCCTTCTTTCCATTAAACTAAATATACCCAGTTCCTGCAACCGTTCTTCGTATGTTTTAGCCTTCAGTCTCTTAATCATCTCGGTTGCCTCTTTCTAGAGTCTCACATCTTTTTTTTACATCGTGGCGACCAAAACTGAATGCAATATTCCAAGTGTGGCCTTGCCAAGGCATTATAAAGCCTCTCAAATATTGGAAGACTGCTGTCATGTCTCCCCTAGTCCTTCTTTTCATTCCTGCTGCCGTTCCTCGTATGTTTTAGCCTCCGGTCCCCTAATCATCCTTGTTGCTCTTCTCGCACTCTTTCCAGAGTCTCCACATCTTTTTTCTATCGTGGTGACCGAAATTCAGCAGGGGACCAGGGCCATCATGAAGGGGCCACGCACGGCGTCCACTATAGGTGTTCTGCTTGCAAGGCATAACCCCCTTCTTAAGAACTTTGCTTTCAAAACACACCTTATTCCCTCCCAAATTAGAACGGCGGCATCGCTGGCGAACGCAGCGTTTCTCCTTCCTGTTTCCGTCTCAGAGTTTCCGCCTCTGGTCGGCCGTTTTCCTGCCAACTTTGTGGCTGGGAGTTGTAGGTTTTGAGTCATGCAGGGGTGCAGCAGGCACCCTCTGGGACAGTGTTTCTCAACCTTGGCAACTTGAAGATGTCCGGACTTCAACTCCCAGAATTCCCCAGCCAGCGAATGCTGGCTGGGGAATTCTGGGAGTTGAAATCCGGACATCTTCAAGTTGCCAAGGTTGAGAAACACTGCTCTGGGGTGACTTCCAGCTTACAGAGAAGTTTCGGTCAGGTTTTTGCAAGCTGTTACTGACCTTCTGCTCCCGGAGTGGGAGAGGGAGGAAAAGAAGATTTTGGCTTCTTTGCTTTGCCTGCCAAAATTGCATCATGTGCTCTCAGAATGGAGTAACAGCCGAGCGTGGAGTTAAGAGGAAAGTTTTGGTCAAAAGGATGGCCAGAACGATGCAGGAGTCATGCCTGAACTCGGAAACTAACTCCTTTCTCTCCCCTCTCTCTCACTTAACACTTCACTTGGCCAGAAAGTGGGCAAAAATGGGGCAAAACTCACTTAACGACTGTCAGCAACAGAAAAGAGCCGAGGTGGCGCAGTGGTTAGGGTGCAGTACTGCAGGCCACTTTCAGCTGACTGTTATCTGCAGTTCAGCGGTTTCTAATCTCACCGGCTCAGGGTTGACTCAGCCTTCCATCCTTCCGAGGTGGGTGAAATGAGGACCCAGACTGTGGGGGCGATATGCTGACTCTGTAAACCGCTTAGAGAGGGCTGAAAGCCCTATGAAGCGGTATATAAGTCTAGTCGAGGGCTACCAGTCATATTTTAATGTTGTTGTTTTAATCTTTTAATAACCATTTTTAAAACTTGTTTTATAACCCGCAAAGCCGCCCACAGTCACCATGTAGGAGAGATGGTGCCATAATAAATTAAATAAGTAAAAATCAATCAATCAATCCGTGCCATGCGCCAGCATCCAACATTGTGACAAAAGGGGTACCCCAATATTTGTCCCCCTCCGATCCTGTAGTCTCTGTCCATAGTGCCACTGCCTTTTTTTTTTATTTTGAGAAAGAAAGCAGTTTCCCAAAAGAGCCAACACAGTTCTAGGCTGCATAAACAGAGGGATAGATTCAAGATCCCGTGAAGTGTTGATACCACTTTATAAGACTTTGGTAAGGCCACACGTGGAATATTCCATCCAATTTTGGTTGCCACGATGTAGAAAAGATGTGGAGATCTGGAAAGAGTGCAGAGGAAGAGCAACAAAGATAATGAGGGGACTGGAAAATAAAACATATGAAGAATGGTTGCAGGAACTGGGTAGGTCTAGTTTATAGAAGAAGGACTAGGGGAGACATGATAGCAGTCCTTCCCAATATCTCAGGGGTTTGCCACAAAGAAGAGGGAGTCAAGCTATTCTCCCAAAGCACCCGAGGCAGAACAAGAAGCAATGGGTGGAAACTAATCAAGGAGAGAAGCAACTTAGAACTGAGAGAAAATTTCCTGACAGTTGGAACAATGAATCAGTGGACCAGAAGTTGCCTCCAGAAGTTGTGAATGCCCCAACACTGGAAGTCTTTAAGAAGATGTTGGATAGCCATTTGTCTGAAACGGTATAGGGTTTCCTGCCTAGGCAGGGGGTTGGACTAGAAGACCTCCAAGGTCCCTTCCAACTCGGCTATTGTATTGTATTGCATTGAAAGTTCAAAACCTTGCCCCCCCCCATACCCACAAGTCCATCACATGGTCCAATCTTCCTCTGCCCCGCTGGCATTTCCACCCACCAAGTTCCGGTCAGGTGCAAAGGAATGTTTTATTTTGACAACAACACTCTGCTCCTTACTTGTCCCCCTCCCAATTACCCCACTAAACTGGAAGTTTTTAAGATGTTGGACAACCATTTGTCTGAAATGGTGTAGGCTCTACTCTAAGGTTGGACTAGAAGACCTCCAAGGTCCCTTCCAACTCTGTTATTCTAATTCTATTTAAAAGAAGGGTTGAAAGTTAAGGAGTGCCTATATTCGGGGTTCTTCCTTCCCTCCCCAATGCATCAACCGTAAACGTTCGCGCGGTTTTACCAGCTGAGTTTTGAGGCACTCGCAACAGATCCCAATTCAATGGAGCATCCTGGCTCACTCTGCGAGGAAGGCAAGTCAGTGCATCCACTTCCCTTTGCAGGCACCATGAACAAAAGAGGAGACCAGGGCTCATTAATCGGGAAATCAAAGCAGCGGCCGTACCTGTGGATCATGGCCACCACGCCAGAACGGGCTGATTCCTCGAGTCACAAGCGGAGAAAGCGAGCCAACCCGGATGCCGATTTCTGCAGCAGCCAGTAAGTCACTGCATCACTAAGTCAGGCGTGAACAGGCAGAGTTCGAGCTAACTACTTTTATTACCTTCTGCCTCTAATACAGGAATCTGCCCCAGACTGGCATCCTCCAAATAGATAAGGCTCCAAGGAATTTTTTTGGGGGGTCTTTCCTAGCCCTTTTGGGATCACAGAGACTCCAGGCTAACTCTGCGCTTGACCCCACCTTCCTGCTAGGTTGGGGGCTTCCCACCGGCGGCTGTTTTGAAACTTTGATTGATTGATCAAGTTTATTGATCATCAATCAAATAAATATCAGGCACAGGGACAGCTTTTTCCCTTGTGCCGTCACTCAGCTGAACCCCTAACTGCCAAAGTAGCAAGGCTGTATTACTATTACCCTTCCCTATTGGTATCATGATGATGATTACTCTGTGATTTGCATGCACACTGAGAGCTTCTGCACCAAAGACAAATTCCTTGTGGACCTAATCACACTTGGCCAAACAAAATATTCTTTTCTATTTCACTCTATTCAGTTCCATTCCATTCCATTTTTTATTCCATTCCATCCATTTATTTTCTATTCTATTTTATTCTATTCTATTCTAATTTTCTCTCTAGTCTAGTCTATTATCTATATCTTATCTATTATCTATTATCTATTATCTATTATCATCTATATCTATTATCTATTATCATCTATTATCTATTATCTATTATCATCTATTATCTAATCTATTCTATTCTAATTTTCTCTCTAGTCTATTATCTATTATCTATTCTATTCTATTCTAATATTATTTCTGTTCTATTCTGTTCTGTTCCATTCCGCTACATTACATTATTTCTATTCTATTTCGTTCCATTCCATTCCATTTTCTATTCCATTCCATTCTATTTTCTATTCTATTTTATTCTATTCTATTCTAATCTAATATTCTCTCTAGTCTAGTCTATTATCTATTATTCTATTCTATTCTATTCTAATATTATTTCTGTTCTATTCTGTTCTGTTCCATTCCGCTACATTACATTATTTCTATTCTATTTCGTTCCATTCCATTCCATTTTCTATTCCATTCCATTCTATTTTCTATTCTATTTTATTCTATTCTATTCTATCTAATATTCTCTCTAGTCTAGTCTATTATCTATTATCTATTCTATTCTATTCTATTCTATTCTATTCTAATATTATTTCTGTTCTATTCTGTTCTGTTCCATTCCGCTACATTACACATTTCTATTCTATTTCGTTCCATTCCATTCCATTTTCTATTCCATTCCATTCTATTTTCTATTCTATTCTTCTATTCTCTAATTTTTCTCTAGTCTAGTCTATTATTATCTATTTATTCTATTCTATTCTAATATTATTTCTGTTCTATTCTGCTCTGTTCCATTCCGCTACATTACATTATTTCTATTCTATTTCGTTCCATTCCATTTTTTCTATTCCATTCCATTTATTTTCTATTCTATTTTATTCTATTCTATTCTAATCTAATATTCTCTCTAGTCTAGTCTATTATCTATTATCTATTATCTATTCTATTCTATTCTATTCTATTCTATTCTATTCTAATATTATTTCTGTTCTATTCTGTTCTGTTCCATTCCGCACTTACATTATTTCTATTCTATTTCGTTCCATTCCATTCCATTTTCTATTCCATTCCATTCTATTTTCTATTCTTTTTATTCTATATTCATCTAATATCTCTCTAGTCTAGTCTATTATCTATTATCTATTCTATTCTATTCTATTCTAATATTATTTCTGTTCTATTCTGTTCTGTTCCATTCCGTTACATTACATTATTTCTATTCTATTTCATTCCATTCCATTCCACTCTATTCTACTCTACTCTGTTCTTGTTCTCTTTCTTGTTCTTGTTCCTGTTCCTGTTCTGTTCTGTTCCATTCCGTTCCGTTCCGTTCCATTCCATTCCATTATTTCTGTTCCATTCCATTCCGTTCCATTCAGAAAATTGGAGCTCCCCAAATTCAGAGCAAAAGGACTTAAGGGTATTTTCGGGCTCCTTTTTCCTAGATCCCCGGAAGCGAAGAATTGCTGCGTACGGCGTTTCTACATCGATTTCCGAAAAGATTTAAAATGGAAGTGGATCTACGAACCTAAAGGCTACTATGCCAATTTCTGCATGGGGCTTGTCCCTACTCTGGAGCTCAGATACCCAATACAGCAAGGTAAGTCTTCTTCCCCTCACAGGTGTCTCCCCAGCAGGGTCAGAAAAATCAGGAAAGTTCATTTTTTTAATGTACTGGAGTCAATCTTTTAATTTTTATTTAGAAAGTTAAAATTCAAAACTTCCCCCCCCCAAAAAAAGGATTTTTTTTTTACAAAAAGCCAAAAAAAATAAACCATACATTAAAAATGTGTATTTTTTTTAAAAAAAGGCACAGCCATATACAGGGAATCCTTGACTTACAACAGTTCATTTAGCGACCGTTTCAAAGTTACCCCCCAGCACTGAAAAAGGGACTGATGACTGTTGTTTCACACTTACGACCGTTGTAGCGCTCCCCATGGTCACGTGATCAAAATTCAGACGGCTGGCAACTGATCGCATTTATGACGGTTGCATGATATGCGGCCTTCCGACAAGCAAAGCCAACCGGGAAGCCGATTTCACTTAACAACCGTGTCACCTGCTTAACGACCGCAGTGATTCTCTTAACAACCGTGGCAAGGAAGGTCGTCAAATGGGGCAAAACTCACTTAACTCACTTTTGTTGCGCGCAGCAGCAACAAAAAAAAACGGGGGGGGGGGGGCTCAATTGTGGTCGTAAGTCGAGGACTGCCTGTAAACATATATGATCCCCCCTCCAGTTGAATATCGATCAATATATTGCAAAATATTAATTCCCCCACCCTTGTGAAGCAGGCTTAACATTTTTAAACTTCTAAATCTCTTTGCAAATTATTGACCTGGTTGGTTTTAGGGGCTGGATGGCCGTTCACTGTGGATATTTCTGTTTTTCTACTTTGGCTGTTTTGATAAAGGAAGGAGGATAATTAATTTCCTGGCTTCAGATGAAATAAACAAGGCACCAGGCCTACGGATGGTTTTGCAGCCTGGTTAATTTTTGCAGCCTGGCGCCTCGCTACGGAGAAAGCATTCGCTAAAAGTTGAGCAAGTGACTGGCGTTTGGCCAGCCAAGATTGACGGCCTGTTTTTCCCAGTGGGTTCAAGAGGGTAGGGAAGGAAACTATGGGTGGTCCAGACTTGTGCCGAAGGCTTCGTTTGGCTAGGCAAGCCCTCAAGCCAAATCATACCACACCAAACCTCCCCAGATCAATTCAATTCAGAATAGAGCTGGACGCGATCTTGGAGAGCTTTCTCGCCCAACTCCCTACTCAAGCAACAGACCCTATAATAGCAATAGCAATTAGACTTACACCCCACTTTCCAGTGCTTTTACAAGGGGTTTACAGAGCCAGCATTACTGCCAGTGGTGGGTTTCAAAAAATTTTGGAACCTCTTCTGTAGGTGTGTCCTGCTTTCCGGGTCCATGTGGAACCTCTTCTAACCGGTTCGGTAGATTTGACGAACCGGTTCTACCGAACTGGTGCGAACCGGTAGGAACCCACCTCTGATGATTGCCCACACAATCGGCTCCTCATTTGACCCACCTCGGAAGGACGGAAGGCTGAGTAACCATTTCAATCAAATGTTGCTTCTTAAAGATCTCCGGACGGGCGGACCCACACTTCTGGTGCAATGGTTCTCATGTGAAGTTTCCCCATAATTCCAGGTTGATTCTCTCCTTGATTCGTCTCCATCCATCATTTCTTCTCCTGCTTTCGGGGGCTTTGCAGAACAGGGGATTCCTTCTTCTTTGTGGCAGCCCCTCAAACACCAGAATCCTGCTATCATGTCCGTCCCCCCAGCCCAGTCCTTTTTTTCTCTAGACTAGCCGAACTCAAATCCTGCAGCTGTCCGTCGTAATGTTTTATCCCAGCCTTTAATTGTTTTAGTTGCTCTTCCCTGCACTTTTTCCAAAGTCTCAACATCCTTTTTGTAACGTGACCAAAAACTGGATGTGGTACTCCAGGTGCGGCAGAATAGAATAGAATAGAACAGAATAGAATAAAATAGGAGTAGAATAAAATAGTAGAAGAATAGGAATAAAATAGAAAAGAATAGGAATAGGAATAGGAATAGAATAGAAAAGAATAGGAATAGGAATAGGAATAGGACTAGGAATTGGAATTGGAAAGAATAGGAGTAGGAATAGGAATAGGAATAGGAATAGGAATAGAATAGGAATAGAATAGAAAAGAATAGGAATAGGAATAGGATAGGAATAGGAATAAAAAAGAATAGGAATAGGAATAGAATAATATAGAATAGAAATAGAATAGAATAGAATAGAACAGAATAGAACAGAATAGAACAGAACAGAATAGAATTCTTATTGGCCAAGTGTGATTGGACACACAAGGAATTTGTCTTTGCTTCAGTGTACATAAAAGGAAAAAAAGAAAAGAAAAAAGAGAGGGGAAAATACGTTCATTAAGAATCATAAGGTACAACACTTAGTGATAGTTATAGGTTACTAATAAGCAATAAAGTCACACTAGGAAACAAACAGAACAATGGTGTGTTGTTAGTTGCGAAGTGTGTCCGATCCATCGCGGCCACATGGACCAGTTCCTCCAGACCTTGTCCTCTACATCCTCTGGAGTCCATTGAAGCTCATGTTGACCACTTCAGTGGCTCCATCCAGCCACTTCTCTGTCGTCCCCTTCTTCTTCTTTTGCCCTCCATCATTCCCAGCATGAGGCTCTTCTCCAGGGAGCTTTTCCTTCTCATTAGGTGGCCAAAGTCTTTGAGTTTCCTCTTCAGGCTCTGGCCTTCTAAAGAGCAGTCAGGGTTGATCTCCTCTAGGACGACCAGTTGGATCGAGAGCCAGGTGGCGCAGTGGTTAGAGTGCAGTACTGCAGGCCACTTCAGCTGACTGCTATCTGCAGTTCAGCGGTTCAAATCTCACCGGCTCAAGGTTGACTCAGCCTTCCATCCTTCCGAGGTGGGTGAAATGAGGACCCGGATTGTTGTTGGGGGCGATATGCTGACTCTGTAAACCGCTTAGAGAGGGTTGAAAAGCCCTATGAAGCGGTATAAGTCTAACTGCTATTGCTATTGCTATTGTAGTCCAATGGATTCGCAGGGGTCTTCTCCAGCCCCAGAGTTCAAAGGCCTCCATTCTTTGGCGCTCAGCCTCCCTTATGGTCCAGCCTTCACAGCCATCCATTGCAACTGGGGAACAGAACAACATGCATCGTAAAAATACAAGCAGCACGGTTATAGTCACAAGTGGAGGATAATCATTTCTTTATTAAGAAATCTTGCATTTCTCAGCAAGGCTCTTCTTGTCTCCTTCGCGTAGGTCCTCGGTCTCTACAATCTGCACAACCCTTCGGCCTCAGCCGCACCCTGTTGTGTCCCCTACGAGCTGGAGCCCTGGGCATCGTATACTACGTCGGCCGACAAGCCAAAGTGGAGCAGCTTTCCAACATGATTGTCAAATCGTGCCAGTGTAGCTGAGAAAAAGGATCGGTGGTGGACTTGGGAATTCTGAACGATCCCTGCAAGGGGGGGGGAGGGGAAGGAGTCAGGACTGTGAGGATGCCGACTTTGCTTCCCACCCCCCACCCCCTCTGCTAAAACTCTGTGCCTTTTTTTCCCCTTTCGAGTCTTTCCTTTTCGTCTTCACAAAAAAAGAAATCTCTCTCTCTCTCTCTCTTGTTTTTTTTGGGGGGGGGGAAACACAACTTGTATTGTTATTGTTGTTATTATTATTATTATTTTATTGGTAAATTTATGTTTTTGGGGAGTGGTGAGGACGGTTTTTTCAATTCTTTGGCTTCGGTGGTGGAGAGGACTTATTCAGGAGAGTGAGTGAGTGAGTGAGAGAGAGAGAGAGAGAGAAGAGAAGAAGAGGAGGAAGAAGAAGAAGTGAAGAGGAAGAGAAGGAGGCATGCAGCCACCAAAAAACGGGCTGGGAAGAGATAAAATCTCCTCTTGCAAACAGAAGGAAGCAATTTGCTGCGAGACGGCAAAAGGGAAATAAGGAATTAAATGTTATTGGGGTCAGGGATTGTAAAAGGGGATAAAACGGAGAAGGGTGCCAGGCTGACTTTGGAACAGAGTCCAGAATTGTTTAGACGATCCAGAGGGATTTCTTCAGATGCCCAAACTTTGGCGGGAGTTCCTGGGTCGCTGGATGATGCCGATTCTCTGCTTTGGGATCTGTGGGGAAGGGAAGAAGGCATTCCCAAAACCGGATAAACTCATTATGATGATGATGATATTATTTAATGGATTTATAGGCCGCCCAATCCCGGAGACTCCGGAGGCTTACAAATCAAAGAAAATAATTAGTAAAAATACAAGAAAAAACAATTTAAAACATCACCATGCACCCAATCTAATCGGGGCTGGACCTCAGAATGAGGTCAACAGCCCCAGGCCTGCCGGAATAGCAGGTTTTAATGCTTTTCGGAAGGCCATGAGAATGGGCAAGGTCCGGATCTCTGGGGGTAGTTCATTCCATAGGGCCGGAGCGGCCACAGAGAAGGCCCTCCTCCGGGGAGCCCAGCCGACACTGCCTGGCTGACGGTACCTGAAGGAGGCCCACCCTGTGCGATCTCACCGGCGTTGGGAGGTATGCGGCAGTAGGCGGTCTTGCAGGTAGCAATAGCAATAGTTAGACTTATCTACCGCTTCATAGGGCTTTCAACCCTCTCTAAGCGGTTTACAGAGTCAGCATATTGCCCCCCAACAACAATCTGGGTTCATTTTACCCACTCGGAAGGATGGAAGGCTGAGTCAACCTTGAGCCTGGTGGGATTTGAACAGCCGAACTGCTGAACTGCAGTCAGCTGAAGTAGCCTGCAATGCTGCATTTAACCACTGCGACCTTGGCTCCTGGTCCTAAGCCATGTAGGGCTTTAAAGGTAATAACCACACCTTGAATTGCGATCGGAGATCAATAGGAAGCCAGTGCAGCTCGCGGAGGATAGGTGTAACGTGGGTGTATCTTGGTACACCCAATATCGTTAATATCATCTTATACTCGTCTTAGATGTGGTCATTCAGACACATTCGGACCTCCTTCTTGGAAAAAAAACCCAAATTGCATGGGGTGGAGGACTCTCCCTCTACCTTGTGGCTCTGCTGTCACTTCCCACCCCCAACGCCGGCTTCCCACTGGTGTTAGAAAGATGCTGGAGGAGAAATTGGATGGAGGAAAAAACGGGGTCAGGAGCTCTTCGGGGCTCATCTAACGCCGGAAAAGCTGGGGTGGATGGGCTATTCCAGTTGGGGCAGCAATACAGGAAGTCCTCAACTTACGAAACAAGCGGGACAATTTCCACTGCAAGTCGTAAAGAGAGCGGTCCGATTGAGCGACCTTTTCTTTTGGTTAAGCAAATCGCTGCCGTTGAGTGAATTGTGCAGTCATTAAATGAATCCAGCTGCAAAGATTGCCAAGTTGGGGGGGGGATCCCTGTAATCCCAGGATGCTGCACTGGTTGATTGCCCGAATTTTGATCTTGTGACCGGGGGGGGGGGGGAAGAAGGATGCTGCAATCGTCATAAGTGTGGGGACAGAGGGTGAAAGTCACTTCTTGCAGTGGCCTCGTCACTTCGAAAGGTCTCTAAAAGAAAGTTCGTAAGTGGAGGATTCTCCGTAAAGCATCACTTTTGCAGTTTTCGAGCCTAAAGCTAGGAGATTTTGAATGTTTCTGCAGACGCTTATTTGCAGAAAAAGTTTGTCAGAATCGGGGTTCTCTCTTCAAGGGGACGAGACTTTCTCCCAGGGCTCCCAAAATAAGGGAAGGATCTGCCCCAATTTTCCTTTTTCTCTCTCTCTAACCTTAATGGTGTCAGCAGTAAATTCGGTGACCCCCCCCAAAACTGTTTCGCAAAATCGGCTCCATCCGAAACTTGCCTTAATAAATGGACTGTATTATGTAACATGCAATTTCCAAACCAATAAAACCGTATTGTGGCTTCACGTGTGATGGCTTGCTTCACACAACTGGCAAGGCAAAGTCCCTGTTTATCCTAAACCAGTGTTTCTCAACCTTGGCGACTTTAAGTCCTGTGGACTTCAACTCCCAGAATCCCCCAGCCAGCACAGCTGGCTGGGGAATTCTGGGAGTTGAAGTCCACAGGACTTAAAGTCTCTAAGGTTGAGAAACACTGTCTAAACTAAGTTCAGGACAGTCCATTAGCCTGAGATTACAATTTGGAGGGGTAACGTGGCAAGGAGGGACACAGTGGCTCAGGGGCTAAGACGAGACGCTGAGCTTGTCGATCAGAAAGGTCGGCAGTTCGGCGGTTCGAATCCCTAGCGCCGTGTAACGGAGTGAGCTCCCGTGACTTGTCCCAGGTTCTGCCAACGTGGCAGTTCGAAGGCATGTAAAAATGCAAGTAGAAAAAGAGGAACCACCTTTGGTGGGAAGGGAACAGCGTTCCGTGCGCCTTTGGGTTTAGTCATGCCGGCCACATGACACGGAGACGTCTTCGGACAGCGCTGGCTCTTCGGCTTCGAAACGGAGATGTGCACCCCCCCTAGAGTGAAAAAATGAATAAAAACAGGTTGTCCTCGCAACCGCAATGGAGCCCAAGTTTCCCTTGTGATGCGAGACGTTTCTTAAATGAGTTTGCCCGTTTACAACGGTTCTTGCTATGGCGGTTAAGCGAATCCCAGAGGTTGTTAAGTGAGTAACGCGGCTGTTAAAGTGAATCTGGCTTTCCCGTGACTTTGCTTGTTGAAGATCGCAAAAGGGGAAAGGGGGGGGTCATGTGAGCCCAGGGACGCCGCAACCGTCATAAATACGAATCATTTGAATTGTGATCCCATGACTGTGGAGATTTTGCAACTGTCGGCACTTTTAATCAGTATCCATGTAACTTCAAACTAAAGAACTGTTGTAAAGTTGAGGATGAAAGTTGTACATGAAATATGAAATAAATAAATAAAATAAATAAGTAAACAAACAAAGTTTGGGTTGTCCAATCTCTTCTTCAAGCCTCCAGTGATGATGCACCACAACTTCTGGTGGCAAGTTGTTCCACTGATTAATTGTTCTCACTGCAGGGAAATTCTCTTAATTCCACAGTTGCTTCTCTCCTGGATTCGTTTCCATCCGTTGCTTCTTGTTCGTACTCGGTGCTTTGGAGAATAAGTTGAAACCCCCCCCACCTCTTTTATGGCAGATCCTCAAATATTGAAGATGTTATCATGTCTCCCTAGTCCTTCCTTTCTTGAACTAGACATACCCAGTTCCTGCAAACCGTTCTATGTTTTAGCCTCCAGTCCCCTAATCTCTTTGTTGCTCTTCTCTGCATCTTTCTAGAGTCCACATCCCTTTTGCCGTGGCGACCAAAACTGAATGCAGGATTCCAAGTGTGGCCTTACCAAGGCCTTATAAAGTGGCATTAACACTTTAACACGCAATCTTGCTTCTATCCCTCTATAAATGCAGCCTTGTGACAGTGCATTTTTTTTGTTTCTTTTACAGAAGAACAAACACACAACTCTGCCAGACATTGGCCATCTGTCCGTTAAGAATAAAACTGGAATTTTCTCTCTTCTCTTTCCTCTATCATCTATCTTTCTTTTTCTCTTTTCACTCTATCATCATCTCTCTCTCACCTCTCTATCATCTTTTTTCTCTCTTTCACTCTATCATCTATCATCTCTTCACCTCTCTATCTCTCTCTCTTCTCTCTTTCCACTCTCATCTCTCTCACCTCTCTATCATCTCTCTTTCTCTTTCACTCTATCCTATCATCTCTCACTCACCTATCATCTCTCTCTTTTCTCTTTCTCTATCTATCACTCTCTCTCTCTCACCTATAATCTATCTCTCTTTTTCTCTCTTTCACTCTCATCTCTCTCTCTCACCTCTCTATCATCTATCTCTTTTTTCTCTTTCACTATCATCTTTCTCTCACCTCTATCATTCTTTTTTCTCTCTTCACTCTATCATCTACTCTCACCTCTCTATCATCTCACTTTCTTTCTCTCCACTCTATCATCTCTCTCTCTCACCTCTCTATCTATCTCTCTTTTCTCTCTTTCACTCTATCATATCATCTCTCTCTCACTCATCTATCTCTCTCTCTTTTCTCTTTCTATCATCTATCATCTCTCACCTATAATCTATCTCCTTTTTCTCTCTTTCACTCTCTATCTCGCTCTCACCTCTCTATCATCTATCTCTTTTTCTTCTTTCTCTCCTCTCTCCTCTCTCTCTCTCCCTGCAGTCTGCAAAGGAAGAAGGCCAAGCTATTTTGGGGGTTCAAACATAATTGTGGAGGCTGTTTGTTTTCGTTGGGATGCATGTGATTGTTTCGCATGCTGAGTGTTGCTTTCACAATGGAGACGCTCCTGATGGGCTGCTGTTTTTGCCGGAGATGCCAGATGTTCTCGGGGGAATTTTTTCCGCCTCTCGGAGTGTTGCTTAGGAGTCTCACAATCGGATCAGGAAATGCATTTATAGGGAGCGGAAAAAAAACTGCTTAGCTTTATTATTATAATTACTATTAATCTCCCGGGGCTGTTTAAAAGGCTGTTATCTCAAGCCCCTTTCGTCTTATCCAGGGCATAAAGCCGAACTAAGTAACACAAGAAGTATATTTTTAGAGTGGAGACACATTTATGATTGATTAATTTAGATCCTGTCTGGGCTCAAGGCATGGAACTCAACGCTTCTCCTCCCCACAATAACAAACACCCACTTCTCCGAAGCGGGCAGGAGTCCATTCACACAACGGTCTTAACCTGATTAACTCATTAATCCATTTGGTTGATTTGCATGCTAATATGAGCCATAAAATGGAACAGCAATGGCTCCGTGGCTAAGACACTGAGCGTCGATCAGAAAGCGGTTCGAATCCCGCGGCCACGTAACGGCGTGAGCTCCCGTGACTTGTCCAGCTTCTGCCAACCGAGCAGTTCGAAGCATGTAAAAATGCAAGTAGAAAACAGGGACCCCCTTTGGTGGGAAGGGAACAGCGTTCGTGCGCTTCGGCGTTTAATCATGCCGGCCACATGACCACGAGACGTCTTCGCTTTGAAATGGGGATGAGCACCGCCCCCTAGAGCCGGGAACGACTAGCACATATAGTGCGAGGAAACCTTACCTTACTATGAGTCATAAAACAATATAATGGGCTAAATCCAAGGCTCGGAGGAAAAACTGCAGAAAAACTAACCAGGGTTTACCTGCTGGGTGGATGCTGTAATTGTGTAAACCAAGAGCATCTGACTAATCATGGTTAAATAGCAACGAAGGTGGCTAAAGAGGAATGAGGTTGATTTGAATAAACTGCAATTGTGCTGCCATCTTAAAGCATCAAACTGCCATTTGTCTGAAATGGCAGAGGGTTTCCTGGCTGAGCAGGGGAGGGGGGTTAGACTAGAAGACCTTCAAGGTCCCTTCCAACTCTGTTATTCTATTCTAAAGGGAGAGAAAGAAGCTGCACCATCACGCTTTTGATCAGGGCCCCTGACAGGAAAAAACACACAGCCTGTCGCAATGGGGGGGCGGACGGCAGGTAAATATATCCTTCCAGAAAGAAGTTTTAAAAAGGGAAGAAACCGTTGATCACGGGGGAGAGGAAATGACGCGGCTTCTTCCTTCTTCTTTGCTCCCTCCTGGCTAGGAAGCGGCGTGAGTTAACAGCTTGCCAGCCGACAAGGACAACAACTTTTGAGTCCTCCGAGAGTCTGCAGGATTGCAACCAGAAACGGCATGGCATAAAACCCTTGGGAGTGACCCACTGTGTATTTTTCAACCCCTCGAAGGCTTTGGGCAGAGTGCTTTCAAGTACGTGCAGAGTGCGCCAAACTTTTAATTAATTAATTTATTTATTAGACTTATATAGCACTTCATAGGGCTTTCAGCCCTCTCTAAGCGGTTTACAAATTTTTAGCAAATTGAGTCAGCATATGTCCCCACGGTCTGGGTCCTCATTTCACCACCTCGGAAAGATGGAAGGCTGAGTCGACCTTGAGCCGGTGAGATTTGAACCGCTGAACTGCAGATCACAGTCAGCTAAAGTGGCCTGCAGTACTGCACCCTAACCACTGCGCCACCTCGGCTCCAGTTTTGACTTTACCCGAAGGTCACTAAAAGGGGATCCATGGGGACGCTGTACCTCCCTAACATGAGTCCATTGCCAAGCGTCTGAATTTGGATCTTGGGGACTGCGGTGATGCTGCAACGGTCGTAAAGTGTGAAAAAACAGCCAGAAGTCCCTTTCCCCCCCACCAGGGCTCCGTTATAACTTCAAACGGTCACTAAACAAAATGTTGTTAAGTCGAGGGCCACCGTATTTCCTGGCCCATCGAGACCCTGACGGAGAAGGGAGAATCTGGGACGGGAGCCAAAACAAAACTTTAAAAATAGCTTCAAAGCATTTGCTGTATAAACTCTATCGGCAAACATTCCTGCCGGCCGGCCATGAGGAGATGTAAACAGGGAAGAAAGGATCCACCTCCAGAAAAGGGAGCATTTCATGAGGACCGTTTCAACGCAAGAGCGCCGCAGAGACCTTGTCTGTCAATCATTTACTGCCTGAAGAATTTGTGACTGATTTGCAGGTTCAGATCACGCTGAATAGGCCTTCCAGGTCCTCCTGTAGCTTTAGTGCATCGGTTCAGTTTGCAGATTTTCTTTTAGCCACTTTAAGATGGGTGGACTACAACTCCAGGATTCCCCAGCCAGCCTAAGCCTAACCCAAGACAGCTGGCTGGGGAATTCTGGGAGTTGAAGTCCACACATCTTAAGGTGGGAAATTCTGGGAGTTGAAGTCGACACATATTAAAGGTGGGGAATTCTGGGAGTCGAAGTTCACCCATCTTAAAGCATGCTGGCTGGGGAATTTGGGAGTTGAAGTCCACACATATTAAAGGTTGGGGAACTGGGAGTGAAGTTCACCATCTTAAAGCATGATGGCTGGGGAATTCTGGGAGTTGAAGTCACACATATAAAGGTTGGGGAATTCTGGGATCAAGTCACATCTTAAAGTATGCAGCTGGGGAATTCTGGGAGTTGAAGTCCTCACATATTAAAGGTTGGGGAATTCTGGATCGAGTCCTACATCTTAAGTATGCCGCTGGGGATTCTGGGAGTTGAAGGCCACATTATAAGGTGGGGAATTATCGGAGTTGAAGTCCACACATATTTAAAGGTTGG